>NC_139666.1:19624223-19644223 GCF_951799395.1 Argentina silus
TCTGTAGCTGTCTGCTGAGGCGTGTTATTGCTGTGGAAAGATGGAACTATTGGCCTGTGCACAGGTTATAAATGCACAAATTGCTCTCCCTAAGAGAGAAAAACGTCAGGGTTTTTTTCGACAGGACCTAGAACTTAATCTTTTTACAGTTCTAATGAGTCCAGCCTGGTGCAGTCAATCTACTGGTACCATTAGCCTAGCTGAACAAGTCAGTAAGGATGTCAATCAGGTAGAAATGGTGGTTACCAGCTGTGTGGATGTTGTAATGAAGGCATGGGGTGACAAGGTGATTATGCTCAGCGGAACACTGATGACTGAAGATGATTGGCCATTGACTTGCCAGAGAAAGGGCATGTTTGTGCATGGAGCAGTCTGTAATCAAATACAGTCCTCTCTCCCAACACATGAACACTGAAAATGTAAAACACACACACACACACACACACACACACACACTTGCACGTACACGTACACATACACAGACACACAAACATGCAAACACACACACACACACACACACACACACACATTAAATCTCAGAGGGTAATGGCTTGGTAGTGAAATGCATCAGACAAAGTATTTGGTCAAGCTGAAGAGGATCCTTATCTCTCTCTCACACACACACTCTGTCAGTCCACTTTCTGTGGCTCCTGTGGCTCCAGTGCCCCTAAGATGGACTGTCCAAACACAGCTGTAGGCCTAGCTCGTACCTGGCCGGAGGTCTCTCTCCCCATGCACCAACCTGTCCACCGAAGACAAACACCTGTGTCTGGAACCTCACCTACGTGTGTGTGTGTGTGTGTGTGTGTGTGTGTGTGTGTGTGTGTGTGTGTGTGTGTGTGTGTGTGTGTATGTGTGTGTGTGTGTGTGTGTGTGTGTGTGTGTGTGTGTGTGTGTGTGTGTGTGTGTGTGTGTGTGTGTGTTTGTTAATAGATGATAGAGACGATAGAGAGTCACCATAGATTTTAGCTATGGTTGCGTGGATGCAGACAATAAGCAGCCAAGGCATCAGACACTCTGGCGCTGACCTACAGTAATCAACATACACACACATACACACACACACACACACACACACACACACACACATACATACACTCAAACACACACATGTTGTTCTTTCTCTCCCTCTCTCCATTTCTCTCCTTCAAAATCATCAAATCTATATACTTTCATGCAAATATCTTAAATGAACAGTATACACTCACCGAACACTTTATTAGGAACACCTGTACACCTTCTCATGGTGGAGGTGGTGGAATGGTGTGGGGAATGTTTTCTTGGCACACTTGGCCCCTTAATAACGATCAATCATCGCTTGAATGCTACAGCCTATTTGAGTATTGTTGCTGACCATGTGCATCCCTTCATGGCCACAATTTACCCATCTTCTAATGGCTACTTCCAGCATGATAATGCACCATGTCACAAAGCAAAAGTCGTCTCAAACTGGTTTCATGAACATGACAATGAGTTCAGTGTTCTTCAGTGGCCTTCCCAGTCATCGGATCTGAATCCAATAGAACACCTTTGGCATGTGGTAGAACGGGAGATTCACAACTTGAAAGTGCACCTGAAAAATCTGCAGGAATTGCAGGATGCAGTCATGTCATCATGGACCAGAATCTCAAAGGAATGTTTCCAACATCTTGTGGAATCACTGCCACAAAGAATTGAGGCTGTTTTGAGAGCAAAGGGAGGCCCTACCCAGTATTAGTATAGTGTTCCTAATAAAGGGAGGCCCTACCCAGTATTAGTATAGTGTTCCTAATAAAGGGAGGCCCTACCCAGTATTAGTATAGGGTTCCTAATAAAGTGTTTGGTGAGTGTATGTGTATGATGTCAGGCAGCTACAGCACTAGAAGCACCACCTGTGTGTTCCTACATGGTCCTATCTGGACAGTAGGGGTCAGTGTGTAGGAGGGCTAATCACCAGACTGCTTCACTCTTAAAGACACACATTGCCTCCTGTAGGGGATGTTTTGGTCTGGGTTGCGGATCATGAGAATTTGAATTTACAGCCATAAATACGAATAAAACCCAAAAGCCGCATTCTCAGTGGTATTTCCTTTTAATTGTTTCATACATCACAGACTGCTCTACTGATCAGCGTTGAAGTCCCAAATTTTTTTTTTTTCCCAATAGCAGACACTTTTATCCAACATTACAATACATACATTTGTCTAAGTAAGTGAATCAACTATCCATCAGCCATCGTAAGTAAAACCTTTGATGAGAACAAATGTCACCAGCCGTCACACTGTTAGAGAGTAAGGACGAAAACAAGTTATGGCTTTGTTTTTTTTTGTTTTAAGTTCAGGTAAACCACACAATTACTCAGTGGCGTTTAAGTCCGTCTGGAGTAGAGGGTTGAGATAGATGTGTGTCATTGTTTGACTAGAGAGAGCATCAGAGAGCGAGGGAGAGTCACAGGAGAGTGGGTGAATCCATGCCTAAATCCTGCCCCAAGTTGTTGACTAACGCTGGGGCCGCAGGGTCACCCAACCGGATCACTGGCTGGTCTGGAACTGACACAGTAACCTCATATTTATACGGATAGAAATCAACCATTTACACTCTAACTGTGGTTTGGTTTGGTTTGGTTTGGTTTGGTTTGGTTTGGTTTGGTTTTCTTTAGTTGAATTTGGTTTGGTTTGATTTGGTTTGATTTGGTTTAGTTTGGTTTCAGTAACATCATCTCCATCTTCTTCCTTAAAAGAAAAGATAAAGCCTAGCATTTCATACAGGGAGACTAACTCTTAGCCAGGTTAACCTGAAAGATAAATGATGGAACTCTCTTAAAAACTACACCTACAGTCAGTCCTTGATCCCGCTAACCCTGTGTTGGTTGTTATTGTTGTTGTTATTGGATCGTGGTGACATTGTCGTCCTTGATCCTTCACATTGGCTGGGTCCCGCCTACAGTTTTCACCTTTGGCCACCAAACAGATGACAGGTTTTTAAAGGGATGCTCAGACCTGTGTCTCCTGGGACACTCAGGCCACGAGACACTAATAACTCAGCCTTTAGGTCCACCTTTGGCCTGTCAAAGTCCCTTAGAGAGAGGGAGAGAGAGAGAGAGAGAGAGAGAGAGTAAGAGAGAGGGTGTGAGAGAGAGAGAGAGAGAGAGAGAGGGTGAGAGTGAGGGAGAGAGAGAGGGTGTAGGTGGGTGGGAGGGAGGGAGGGTAGCATAGAAGGAGGGGGGTAATACAGGGAGTGGGGTGGGGCCCAGAGAGAAGAGATAACACCTGAGCATTTACAGGGAACTCCTCCGTTGGACTGGGACTGTGTGGAGACAGGATCTGGTGAGTGTTTCTCTTATTGCTGTGACATATCAGATTGTTATCCAATTGCTATCAAACCCATATTTTAGAAGCATAGCAGATCAACTTGGTCATCTCTATAGTTATATAACTATATCTGTTATACGACTATATTGTTATATCTGTCATATACTGGCCAGTCTATTGATATTGTGTATCCTAAAGATGGCTGCCTTTGAGTCCAACTGTTTCAAGCCATCAGAGTATTGCAGGAGTTGACTGTATGCCACCATCCATTTACCTTAATCGCAATCATTTTTTACATTAGCATTCGCACTGTTTACTCTTTGCAGTGGGCTGTCTGTCCTCAAAGCCAGCGAGTTGCCAATGGCATGACAATGGAAACTAACATGTAGAAAGCAAATGGTAGAGAGGGGATACATGAGAACAGCTAAGCCACCGGGGCAGTAAGACCTTCTATGTTGACTACAAAGTGCTGCTGTAACACCCAAGTCATGATGAAGCTGTTGAGCTTGTGGGACATGAAGATTCCTTAAACAGCATCTAGCTTCTAATAAGCAAAGTTTCCGCCTCAACTCTCATGGAGATTTCCCTTAATTGATTGTATTTGATTTCCAACATGGTCAGGTGTTCATTCCCTACAGCCATACAGTATGTACTGCATATTATACAGTAAAATCATTTCACATTATAGGACAGTCGGCGCATAATTTTTTTTGGTATATATGGTCCCAGTGGGAATTTAACCCACAACCTTAGCATCGTTAGTTCTATGCTCGACCAACTGAGCCACAAAATCATTATCCTTCTCCCCATATAGATAGCAGTGTAATATAAGGATTCCTATGTTGACATTCTTTATTGTGGGGGTTAAAGTGTAGACATTCAGGTTCCAAGAGGCCTTTCTTCTTCAGCTGGTCCTGGCGTTAACAATTAACTGTCATGCAAGCAGTGCATGGAAGGTTAACGTTCTTATGGCACTGTCAGCGCTTTGCTGCACTGTTAAACCATAACGCCTGCAAGGCTGGAGATCCACCCCTTGGGTGTGTGTGTGTGTGTGTGTGTGTGTGTGTGTGTGTGTGTGTGTGTGTGTGTGTGTGTGTGTGTGAGAGAGAGAGAGAGAGAGAGAGAGAGTGTGTGTGTGTGTGTGTGTGTGTGTGTGTGTGTGTGTGTGTGTGTGTGTGTGTGTGTGTATGTGTGTGTGTGTGTGTGTGTGTGTGTGTGTGTGTGTGTGGGGCGGGGGGGGCAGATTGACAAATTATTGATAATGATAATGATCTGTAGAATGTAACCTTCAGAGGCCTTCTCTCACTAGTATCAGAGCATGTCCTTCAGACCCACCCTAGGCTGTACTGTATATGTCTTATCTGTGTATCTGGTTTTATATGGACAATAACATTGATACTGTGCCCACCTCACCATCATATCTATAGCAATTGTATCTATGAGTCAATATCTGCCTGTGGAAAATTGCGATACAGTATCAGGTCATTTGTCAGGTGCGTGCGTGTGTGTGTGTGTGTGTGTGTGTGTGTGTGTGTGTGTGTGTGTGTGTGTGTGTGTGTGACAGAGAGTGTGTGTGTGTGTGTGTGTGTGTGTGTGTGTGTGTGTGTGAGAGAGAGCGTGTGTGTTTGTGTGTGTGAGAGAGCGTGTATGAACTCTCTCTTCTCTGTTGTAGGACATGTCTGGATACAGGCCGAGGGTGATCGCTCTGAGTAAGAAACAGGGTCAGAGCTTCGGCTTCTTCCTGAGGGTGGAGCATGGGGAAGAGGGGCATCTCATCCGGAACCTGGAAATGGGCGGTCCGGCCGAACTGGCAGGCCTACGGGACGGAGACCGTATCTTACGGGTCAACGGAAACTATGTGGATGGAATGGAACACCCACTGGTGAGCATGGGGTGTTGGACGCTAAGTGACTGGGGCAATAACAACAACAAAAATCAAACCCCTGAGGCACCACTATAGAAAAAAAAGCGACTGAATAGGAAGAGTATAAGTATGAAATATGGATATAGCTTGTATCACTATCTTGCTAGTTGCTTGGTGGACAGTGGGTAGAGGTAGAAAGCTAAGTTCAATGTGTCTACTAGTCAAATCGTGCTACGATGCTACTGCTATGATGCTACTGCTATGATGCTACTGCTATGATGCTATTGCTATGATGCTACTGCTACGATGCTACTGCTATGATACTACTGCTATGAAGCTACTGCTACGATGCTACTGCTACGATGCTACTGCTACGATGCTACTGCTACGATGCTACTGCTACGATGCTGTGTCCTAACCCTGTCTCCTCTGCTGTGTGTCCTTGGTCAGGTGGTGAACCTAGTGAGAGGGAGTAGCACGTCCGTCTCCTTCCACGTCCTGGATGAGGCTTCCTATAAGCAGGCCAAGAAAGAGGGAGTGGACCTGTCCGACCCCCACCCCCGGCCCACCCAGTCCCAGTCCATCATGAACGGGGTGCCTGGACCGGAACCCAAACCCAAACTCTGTTACCTGGTCAAGGCCAGCGGAAGCTATGGCTTCTCTCTGCGCTCAGTCAGTGGTGAGAGGGGTGGGGCAGGATGGGGGAATCCAATAATACGGTTTATTCAGCTTATATAACTGCCATCCTATTAGGCCCTACACAATGTACATGTACAATAAAACTTCCTAAGTACATGTACAATAAAACTTCCTAAGTTTTATTGTACATGTGCATTGTGTAGGGCCTAATAGGATGGCAATTATAATATACGGTTTGGCAAAGATTTTTTTTTTTGTTAATAGCAAAGCATAACTTAATATTAAGAATCTCACTCCAAGTAATTTAAGTAACACTATGTATAAAACATTTTTGAGTTTGTGCTGATTCGTGCAAGAATAGTCAAAGAGAACTAATCAAAAGTAAATAATACTGTAAACTTATATACAAGTATTACAAGGCAAATACTTCATAGAGAAATGTTACATTCTACCCTCAATGGTAGATGATGGATAGAGAGAGAGAGAGAGAGAGAGAGAGAGAGAGAGGGAGGAGAGAGAGAGGGAGGAGAGAGGAGAGAGAGAGAGAGGGAGGAGAGAGAGAGAGAGAGAGAGAGGGAGGAGAGAGGAGAGAGAGAGAGAGGGAGGAGAGAGAGAGAGAGAGAGAGAGGGAGGAGAGAGGAGAGAGAGAGAGAGGGAGGAGAGAGAGAGAGAGAGAGAGAGAGAGAGAGGGAGGAGAGAGAGAGAGAGAGAGGGAGGAGAGAGAGAGAGAGTGAAACAACAGCCTGTTTGTGTTATCTTCTTGTTTCCTGTGTTCTGTGGTTTCCAACAGCCTTTCTCTAACCTAATTAAACTGGTATACTTACAGCACACACACACATGCACACACACACACACACACACACACGTACACACACATACCTTTCATATTATATGGTGCTGTACCGTAACTAGAAGCAGTGGTGAGGAGATTATCTAAACATGTAGGTATCTGTCCACCTTGGGTGTCCGGTTTGCATGAGGAAGGGAAAATGATCAGACAGCCAAGGTTTTCCCTCATGTATATCCAGCCATTCACAGGAGAGAGAGACAAAGACAGACCACATGATCTGTTTACTGTACTCACAAACAACAACCTGGAGCTCTGACCAGAACAATGAAGAAATGAAAAGAGCGAGAAGCTGTGCCCCTACTTCTGTTTTTATAGACTATAGTATTTAAATTAGGAGCTGTTTGCAACGAGAAACAATGAGACCACATCTTATCAATTCTATTCAGATGACCCCACCGCTTTGACACCTTCCAGAGGGCTTGTAAAACTTCACAGAAAGGTCCGTCGGGGGAAGGGTCATTTGAAGAAAGGGGGACAAAATTGTCTCCCCCTTAAATTGTGTATCACAATGTTAAGGCTCAGTGTGAACCAAGCATCCCACTAGTCTTCTTGCAGAGTATGTGACAATAAACAACTTTGACTTCCTAAAACGGAGGCACGTCAGATTTTATTCCGATTTTATTCAGATTTTATTTGGGCAAACTCTTAAAGGCTTTTCTCTGGTGCAGTGCCGTGGGGTTTTTTATGCAACACTGGCACTGCTAAGCTAATGCATTCATCTAACGAGCCATAAACAACCATGACAACCCACAACTGCAGATATATCATCTGTTTGCTCATCTCTTTGATCTTGGCTGATGAGAGAGATAGAATTCATCTCGCGACAGCAAAGGTTGGCGTCTCTGATTAGATTAGAATTGTCTGTTGAGTCATATCACTTGTTGATCAAGCAAGAAATAAAAACACATTGTCACCATCTTCTCCTTTTCCTCCTATTGCTGTTCTAGCTGTATACTGTACTACCAAGGGAGGCTGGTGGAGGTAGACATCGGAGAATGGGCTCATTGTAATGTATGGAATGGAACACGTTTGATACCATTTCTCATTCCATTCCATGCATTACAATGAGCCCGTCCTCCTATTTCTACCTCCACCAGCCTCTCCAGTACAGTATACAGTACTTTTAAATGTAGGGAGTCAGGTTTTCTGTTCTCAATCATTAATGTCATTACCTCCTTCAGGTGAGCAGGGCGTGTTCATGACAGAGGTGAGCCCTGGGGGCGTGGCCGAGAAGGCAGGGGTCAAGACCAACGACCGTCTGGTGGAGGTCAATGGGGAGAACGTGGAGAGCAGAACACATGACCAGATAGTGGACATGATCAAGGCGGTGGGCTGCAGTATCGTGTTCCTGTTGGTGGACGAGGACACAGACAGGTTCTACAAGAACAAACGGATGGTGCTAGGGGTGGGGCTAGCCACAGTGAAGCACCTCCCACAGAAGCCACGCATCGTCGACTTGACCAAAGGATCAGACGGTTATGGCTACTTTCTCAGGGCAGAGCCAAAAAAGATAGGTGTGTGTGTGTGCGTGTGTGTGTGTGTGTGTGTGTGTGTGTGTGTGTGTGTGTGTGTGTGTGTGTGTGTGTATGTGTGTGTGTGTGCGCATGCGTGCATGCATGCGTGCTGTTAGTGCGCGCATACTACAGTATATGAAGGAGTGTGTGTTCTGTAAAGTAAAACTTAAACACAATTATCAACTAATAGGCTATTTTCATGGACAATCCATTTGGGCCAGACTCATGAACACAATGTCAAGATAGATGATAAACCTGTCAGAAACAACTCCAGATAGAACAGCATCCACAGCTATATTGTTATAATCACATGTAATGACAGTATGTCACTCAACCTGTCCTACAGGCCACTTCATCAAGGACATTGACAGAGGGAGCCCAGCCGACAAGGCGGGACTGAAGGAGATGGACAGGCTGGTTGCCGTGGACGGAGAAGAAGTGAACATCTGCACTCATGAGCAGGTGGTGGACCGGATCAGACAGAGTGGAAACAAATGCTGCCTCCTGGTGGTCGACGCAGAGACTGACAACATGTACAAGATGGTGAGTGCTGCGTGATGCATACTCATACTAGCGTCAATCACTTCTCCTATCAGAGTGGAAACGATGTAACGCCTGTTTAATGATGAGATTCAATGTTATCAGGGAGTATTTTGTTGTTGTTATTGCTGTTGTTGTTGTTGTTGTTGTTGCATATTCTTACTGTATATGCATATCTTCGTCCTCTCCTGTTTGAGTAAAGATAGAAGTCTGAATAGGTTGGATTATTAGCAGAGTAACAGAAGGCCTTGTCAAGTTCAGTTCAGTTCTTCTGGGCTACAGACATTCTGAGTGACATCGTGACCTTCCACACAGGGGGGCGTGTCTCCAATGCTCTTCTGGGAGGAGATGAGAGGCTCACTTCTTCCGCCCAGTTACCCAGCCGCCACCGCTGTCCCCACCCCTGTCCCCGTGGCCACACCCAAGCCCGCCGCCCCCGTGGAGGCGGAGCTCAAGCCTAAACTGTGTAAAATGGAGAAGAGTCCCACAGGATATGGCTTCCATCTCAACGGTATCCAGGGGGTCTCTGGCCAGTACATCAAAGAGGTAAGGCTGAACGCATGCTATAGAACTGTCATTCAGCAACTCTCTCCTCTTTCAAACGATCCCTCAAAACCCATCTTTCAAAACTTGCTTTTAATCTTTAACTGTTTTTTTATTGTTGTTTTTCTGTGCTTTTGTTAACCTTTTTAAACGTATCTATCTATTCTTGTTCTTTGCATGAAATGTAGCCTTTTACTGTTACTGAGTACTGAGAAAAGCGCTATACAAAATAAATGCATTATTATTATTATTATTATTATTATTATTATTATTTTCAACCATTCACAACTGTTGAGAGATCCTGAATGCCTCGTCTCTCTCAGGTGGTAAGGGGCGGAGCGGCAGACAGGGCAGGTGTGGAAGATAATGACATATTGGTGGAGGTGGACGGGGTGAACGTGGAGAACAGCACCCACGAGCAAGTGGTGGAGCTGATTCGCAAGAGTGGTAGCTCACTGGTTCTCCTAGTGGCCGAGAAGCGCGTCTACGACCAGCTGAAAGCGAAAGGGGTTGCCATCACAGCCTTGCTCCTCGCCCCACCCTCCCCGGCTCGAAGCCACACTCCTACCACCCTAGAGGAGGTCAGGGAGGAGGAGGAGAGAGAGGAAGAAGAGGAGAAGAAGGAGGAGGAGAGAGAGAAGAGAGAAGAAGAGGAGGAGAAGAAGAAGAAGGAGGAGGAGAGAGAGAAGAGAGAGGAAGAAGAGGAGAAGAGAAAGGAAGAAGAGGAGAAGAAGGAGGAGAAGAGAAAGGAAGAAGAGGAGGAAAAGAAGGAGGAAAAGAAGGAGGAGGCAGCTAGGCCTGACACCCCACCTGCTCAGACACGAGAGAGAGTGAGTAGCAGAAAATGCCTTGGTTGTTTCTGGACCAGATTAAAGGGATAGTTCACCCAAATTACATATTTGGTTCCTTATCCTCAAAGTTGTCTATGGACAAGGAAAGACTTAAATCCCCACTTTGGTTCTGTTCATCTAGGCACTGTCCCTCACCAAAAACCAATGGAGTTCAATTGAATCAAAATTAGCATGTTTGAAATGTTATACGAGAATAATCTCAAAGTCATTTAAATCAGGTAATTATTATTTAAATCATTGATTACTTTCAGATAAGTCGGGATGATTTTGCCATGACATTTACAATATGCTAATTTAGGGTCCATCGACTTCCATAGTTCTTTGGTTAAAAATCAGGTAGCGGTGAGTGACAGTGCCCAGATCAACAAAACCAAAGTGTGTGTTGAAGTCTGTCCTTGTCCATAGACTCTTTTCAAGGTAAGGAACCGAATACGGAATTTTAGTGAACTATCCCTTTACATAGATTCTGAATGCAATAGATGAAACCTTTTGTTTCATCGTCAAGACAACCTTTTGTTTCATCGTCAATGTTTTGACTCTCTCTCTCTCTCTCTACGTCTTCCTCAGGCGCCATCCTCTTCATCCAGCTCCAGTGAAGACGAGAGATTCTGAGCCACCTCCAATCAGAAGCAACTTCCTGACCTTTCCCAGCATCTCCTCATCAACCCTTGGATCTTGCTGGATAATGAGTGAAGAAGACATCTATGAAAGAGCTGTGAACTTGAACAAAAATGCATTTGATTGGCTTGTAAAAGAGGCAGGAGGTTTAAGCTATCATGGCTACCTACACTAACTAAAAGCACGACTGAACAACAATCTATTTATTGGTCTGTTTAAGGGCTTTGACCAACAGCCTCTGATCCCTGACCTTGTTTAACAATACCTGCCCAGACTGAGGAAGTAGAGTTCTGCTAGTAAGCGTAAATGCTTAAAGCGTAAATGCTGCCATACTGTAGTAAATGTATTGATGCAATATGCCATAATAAAAACTCTTGTTATCCATATTGTATAGTGTAGTTAATAAAATGACAAAATAATGGCCATTTGTGAATGTAAATGGGTTTTTCACTTTATTCGTCATTTTTATTAATTGGAGAATCATTGAGTCTTCCAACTCAATTCTCATTTTAAAGGAATTAAAACTAAGCTAAGCTATCTCAGTTTTGTGTCTAGACGTCATTATTATGTTCAATGTATGATAACACGCACACACACACATAATACACATACTGTAATGGCCAAAAAAGTTGATTTATTTGAAAGCAATCTCACTTGTGTGAAAGCACTGTTTTAGTGAAGCACAGTAGGTATGCACATACATTCACCAACAATGCCACTTGCCTGGCATAGACAGACCAGGCCCCAAAAGAGATGCTGACCTTACCATAAAAGACATTGGAGGATACTGTAGATAGTGTTGAAGATGTATGTTTTATGTATAACCTTGCTTATTATTTTTGTCAACAATAGAACATAGTCCTTTAGAATAGTGATGGTGCAGGAAGCATCTTTGTAACCCATTATAAGCCTTCATAAAACCATGTCCCTGCTGGCAGTAAAGCAGGGTGGTGCTGTGTGCGGTGTGCTGTGTATGTGAGTTCCGCTGTGGTCAGATTTACTTTAAAATGGTAGACTCTGGGATATGACATCACGCCGTGAAACCAGAGAAACAAAGATCAAAGATATTTTGGGGAACAGGAGCGAACCAGAGGGTCAACTCCCTCCGGTATAACATGGCAGAGCTCATGCGCCAATCACATTCAACTTGCTCTGTTGCAACACCCTCTATTCTCTAGTCTGTGGTCCCCTGCTAGTTTTGCTATGACGTCATATCCCAGAATCTACCTTCAAGGCTAGACAGATTATCTGGCCAACAGGGCAACATCACAATGAATCACTGATCCTCAAGTATTTGCCCAGCGCAATTACATCCCAATACAAAGTACTGCGGTTTTTACTACACGACTCATTAAGCCACGAGCCACTTGTCCATTTATTGGCCATTCCTGATTCAGGAAGTACAGACCAAAGCTCCTCCTACACAGCACAGACAGAACAAGAGATTTCATTAAAAAGAGAGGGAATTCAACTCAAAGTTCTGGACATCCCTGAACTCCCAGGGTAGAGGTCAGGATAGGGGTCAAAAGGGGTCAAGTTCAGGCTGTCTGTGGAGGGGGGGGTCAGGGGGTCATGTGCTTCTCCGGTGCCTGCTTGTGGGCGAGGTAGAGGAAGAGGATGCTGGAGAGAGCACTGACGAGGAAGATGACGTCGAACCAGCGGTGGTAGAAGTTGAACTGCAGTTCACCCAGGACCTCGGTGACGATAGAACGATACTCCAGAGGCATACTCATACGCATCAGGAGAACAGATGAGACAAAGTACATCCCCTGAGAGGAGGGGGGAGGGGGGAGGGGGGGAGAGAGGAGAGGTGGGAGAGAGAAAGAGAGAATATCAGAAAGGAATGGAGTAGGGGGAGAGAGAAGAGAGAGAATATTAGACTGTATACACCCATTCCCAAAGCTCTGTTTTATAAAACTTGCATATAACATGCATACTCACCATGATTTGAGCCAGGACCAGTACTATAACATTGGACGACTTGCTGCTGGATATGGCATAGAAGAACTAGAGAGAGAAGGGAAGAGAGAGAGAGAGAGAGAAAGAGAGAGAGAGAGAGAGAAAGAGAGCAAAACTAAATAAGTAAATGGTCTACATCCACATCTGTAGAAATAGTAAAAAAAAAAAAAAAAAAAAAAAAAGTAATGCTGACATTACATCAGGCCAATGTGATTGGTAGTGACACGTAGACTGACTTCCTGGACCATAGGTGGGTTACCTTAGTGAGCGTGATCAGAAGGCCTCGGATGGAGGTGACGATGATGATGCCCACTAGGATGAAGGAGATGTGCTGAGAAAAGAACTTCACCTGCAGAGGAGAAGAACACGTCACTGAACACGTCACTGCATGGCCTTGTGATTCCCCCCTGGGACTGACGCATAGGGAACACTTGACCACAACTTGACCAGCTCTTTCAGAGAACATTAAAGACACGCTGAAGAGTGGTTACAACAGCGAGGGAAAGTGCGTGCGAGTGTGTGTGTGTGCGTGTGTGTGTGTGTGTGTGCGAGAGAGAGAGAGAGAGAGAGAGAGAGAGAGAGAGATATGACAGGTCCATCAAATCATTACTGGAAAAAAGATTAATCAGTAACAGCTTTATTGCAGAAATAGACTTTTATGGGCTGAAAATAATTAACTTCACTGGAGAAGTGCTGTGTGACATGTGACTCTCTTATGCCCGGCCAAAGTGTGTGTGTGTGTGTGTGTGTGTGTGTGTGTGTGTGTGAAGAAGGACTTACGTCAAACTGGATGCCCAGCCAGTTAACAGTGATCTCAATCCCCCTCGTCACTGGATCAGTCTTCCCCACACGGTCAAACACAATATTTATGGTGGCCTTGTAGGGACAAACAGCACAGGGGTCACAATGGAAATGTCTACGGCAACCTACCTGATGGCTCTACAACCTGACATCAGACAATGTGCTTTAAAGACGGTATCCGTCCGTCTTGAGACTCTCACCATGAAGATCTTCCACACACAGTAGATGGAGAAGAAATAACCCAGGAAGTTGAAGTATTTCCCCTGGAATGTCTTAGAGTACTCAATACGCTCCTGAAGACCAGAACAGAAGAGAGTGAAAAGAGAGATAAAAGATCAACTTTACAAGAGTAAGAATCTACAAACACCACAACACCCTGCCCAATGTCCAACATGAGAAACATCTCCAACTTCTACCATCCTGTGAAACCGACTATCGCAAACTCATAGAGCGTGTGTGTGTGTGTGTGTGTGTGTGTGTGTGTGTGTGTGTGTGTGTGTGTGTGTGTGTGTGTTACCTTGGTGGCCTGCAGGTCCACCGTCTCTAGGAAGAGCTGGCGACTCAGCTCCTCCAACGCATCCACTTCCTGCTGGATCAGAGACAAGTCTGGAGAGAGGGGTCAAGGAAACTTCACTTCCATATTCACTCATTTAAATCATTTTGATAAGGCTGGCAGCACTGTGAGGGTCATGTTCTTTGACTTCTCCAGTGCATTTAACACCATACAGCCCTTACTACTTGCGGATAAGCTGCTGAGGATGCAGGTGGACTCCCTCATTGTTTCCTGGATCACGAACTACCTGACCAACAGGCCACAGTTTGTATGGCTGCAGGGATGTGTGTCGGACTGGGTGGTGAGCAGCACTAGCGCCCCCCAGGGGACAGTTCTCAGACTGTAGGCACAACACAGATACTTGCGATCTGTGTAAGTTCTCGGACGATTCTGCTATTGTGGGACGTGTCAGTGAAGACCAGGAGGCCGAGTACAGAGGACTACTTTTTTGCACACACATTCACACTTTCTCCTATTATGGTGAGTGTTTATGTGAGTGTGAGTGTGACTGTGAAGGATACTCTCGCTGCCCGAAGGTGACGAGGTGACGCTCTTAATCATGCCCCAGAATCCTGTCTGTTTGTTCTGGTCCTCCCCACGCTGATTCATCTGCCTCAGTGTCACGGCGATGCTAGGTGGACAGAACACACACACACACACACACACACACACACACACACACTCACACACACACACACACACACACACACACACACACACACACACACACACACACACACACACAATGACATCACACAGTGGCAGAGGATAAACGACACAAGACCAAACACCACAGGTTTTACCGTGCTAGGGTCGCTCGTGCATCTCTATCTATCTATCTATCTGGACAGACCCTCCTCTCTCACCGTTTCTTCTTGCTCACGATCATGTCCATAGTTTGGAGCAGCCTCCTCTCCAGGGCGAAGATATCACCCTCAGTCACATTTCTGTGGAGAACAAATGCAACAAAAAACTAAACATCACATGAATATAAAGGCAGTTGGAGAATGAATGTATGGATACTGCTAGTCATGGAGGGGGAATGGGAGGGGGGCATAATTGTTGGTAATGTAGTTGTTAAAGGGGGATTGTGAGTCATGTGAATGAATTGTGGGTCATGTAGTTGTTAGAGGGGGGCTGTGAGTCACGTGACTCACCTGAGGAAGTAGGACATGTAGGTGTAGGGACAGTTGACAGCGCCAAAGCCAGACAGTAGAGCCATGAGCGTGACCCCTATGACCCCGACACGACTGATCAGCTGCTCAATAGACAGGATGCCTGAGGTGAAGACAACAAGCACAGGATGAAACCACACACCTCATTCCAAACTGACCACTAGCCCGTTACCCTAGACACTTCATGTACATCTGAAAGCATTGGAAAGGGGTTAGCAATATGCTCTCCCTCTCTCACACTCTCTCTTTCACACATTCTCTCTCACCCACCATGTTTGGGACTGAGGATGGGGAAAGGGTCCCCCAACTTCCAGAAGAAGTACATGAAGGTAAACCAGACGACACAGGCAAAGAGCAGCTTCTGTCTCTGCACTGAACACAAACACACCACAAAGTGAGCATGTTCAATTCTAAATGGGGCTCAAAATGATATACAGTAGAATGCCTAAGTTAATTCAATGGCACCTGTTAGAATGATGCTGAATTGGTAGAAAAACTTACACAGGCGTATGTTGCTGACGACAAAGTAGCCAATATAGAAAGGCACCACGAAGATTAGGACCAACAGAATCACATACAGGTTCAGCTTCCAATGGAAATACCTGGAACTGGGGGAGACAAATACAGACACATTAAAAGAAATACTGTAGGGCTAGGGTACAATACCACGGTATAGGCAATGGTTAGCTACATCATTTCAGCTATAGCATTAACAGAAGCAGTATCTTTAACAAAGTATCAAACTCGTACTTTGTTGATGCTGAAATTGACAAACATATCAAAGCCAAAAGCACTGGCCTTGATGTCACAGCTGCAAGACAAAACGGAGCCATTGACCAATTTCCAACTTACCTCGTACTTAAGGCACCCAGTATTTCGAAGATGATGAGCTCAAACATGGTGCAGGAAAACGCAAATGTGATTGAGAAAACCACCTGGACGATATACTGACGCACCTGGGACCGAAACATAACCGCTGTGTTAAGGCCACTCTGTGGTTGCACTGGAAACAAATCACACAAGCACACTGCCAACTGTATGCTCGCCAGATAGCACCCTCCTCTTTACAGTCCCATTTCATTACCTGTCCATAGGACTGTACAGAGGATCTAGCTATCAGCTCAATCAGTCAGTTTCTCACAGGATCGTTCTAGTATCCTAACTAGGTCTGGTGGGCCTAGACTGTATGACGTTTATTGACAAGTCGAGTCCATAGGACATAGTGATCGTGTTAATGAGACAGAGAAACACCGTTCTTTGTGGGGCCACTGAATCAGTATGGCACGTACGCCCTGCACCGGAGCTTTTGGACCCCCCAGATACAGAGCAACGTGTTTTCCACCATATCGATATGTGTTTATAAAAGCAGCATACCTCATAGTCTTTGAACAGCTGCCGCATGAAGAACAGCCATCCAAAGCCAAAGAACAGCACCTGGATAGGGTAGGAAGGTTTTCGGGTTAGCTAACAGAAAGAACGTTGCCCATCCAGCTAGCTAGCTAGATACATCTCAGAACTTCAGGTATCGAAACACATGCATTACAATTGGCTAATAGTGGCAGTGCATTGTCGCTGGTTTGTAGTTCTTAGCATAGCTAGTTGGTTGACGTACCTGTGAGGTGAACATGATCACTGAGTCCACAAGAAACGACATGATGTTTATCAGAGAAAACTACGGCCTGGAACCTATCGAATAGCTTCAGTTAAAGTGTGTTGATTTCAGTTCATATTCAAATAACAAAATAGTCCGCAAAAACGTGAGAATGTCTGTTATTTTGTTGTTATTCTCATTCTGGAAACAACGTTGTTGAGCTGTCAGCTGGCGAGTCTGTGTCTTACGTCATCGAAACGAGACCCAGACCAATCCCACCGTCGCAGTCATGTGACGTACCAGGTAAGAACTTGTCACCCTACCCTGTTGGAATACTTTGCAAATGCCTCCTTCTCTCGTCCGGTCATTGAAGTTATCACTGATCTAACCTGATTCAATTGGTCAATGCATTGCTCTCATCAATCAAATTATTGGTCAGTGAATATTAAGTTATATAAATTAGTGTTATTTGAATGAATTATTGTGGAAAGGGGCAGCATCGGTGTGGAATGAATTATGGCATATGAATCAAGATGACTATAGGGCAAAAAAAATTACTCAATTATGTGGTGGCCAATGTAGGCCGCATTCAAACAGTGACAATGCACTGGCACCCACTCACCCATCGTTGAGGCAATACAAATGCAGTGAAGTGATGTCCTGAGCAACATGACTTGACTTGTCTGCACAGAACAAGTCCCCAATTAAGGCTATATTAAGAACGGTGTAAACATTAGTCCTATGTGCAATGGTATTTTCAAAGGGAAATGCACATCGCCATATTACTTTGCTAATGTTGCAGAGGCAGCATTGTGTCACGGAAACCTGTAATACCAGACAGGAAACCAGGGTGGGCGTCTCAATGTGCGAAGCAGTGGTGAACTCTATACAAATAAAGAGAAAACATTTTGTGGTTTAGCATGCAAAAAGGTAGTGGTTTCTATAAGACACGACAGCAGTGGCATGGGAAGTAGAGCGATATAGCACCCCGGTACAGTGATCAGATAGTGTGATTGAGGTGAGAGGGGGAAAAGAGAGAGGGGGCATAACACTGTCAACCAGACTCTGAAGACACTGACATTATCCTCTGACTAGCTCCTTTAACGATGAGGCCCCATGAGACCATGGTCTTCCTCACATTCCTGCTCCTCCACGGTAAAGGTGAGATGGATTGGTTGGTTGGTTGGTTGGTTGGTTGGTTTTTTGGTTGGTTGGTTGGTTGGTTGATTGGCTGACTGACTGGTTGGACTTGGGTTGGAAGATGCTACAGTAAAGTGGTATAGGATGGTACAGTGAGGATATAATGGACTGATCTAGTTTTGTCCTTTTAATGTATTTTTCAAATGCCTTTGCTTATTTTATGCCATTTATGCACAATATTCTCTAATCTGAAGTGGGAAATACTCGGTTATCTTTTTAGACCCATGTTTCAAGATCTGAGCCCTGGTTTGGGATTAGATTTCTAATCGCGATCAGATTCAATCCGATTCTAAGTTCCGTTTCCATTGTCCTCCAAGAGTGGCTGAATATGTGTTCACATATATGTTCATATATGCTTAGTTTGCTCTTGATTGCAGAGCAAGGTAGCGACCGAGTTCTTGTTCTGTTCACACTGTTGGCTGAGAGGCATTTGACACAGTGGTAGATTACTCATCCTTTCCCCTACCTATTCATCTGATGTGACTTCATCTTTATTGGCATTTTTTCTGAGAAACTGGACACAAAATGTTTAATCCAATCCAACACGCACACACATTCCTTCCTGCAGGACTACCAGGGGTGTTGGGTGTGGTTGAGAGGATCGCTTTTGCGGGTCAATCCATTCTGCTAACCGTTCCTAGTGAGGTGATTGGAAAACTAAGTCGTCTCGAATGGAAATACAATCAATCAGGTAAAAGCAAGATGGTGGCCATCATCCATCAGATCCCGGGTGTCCCCAAGCCAACTGTCAAGGTCTTTGGTAACAACAGGACCCGGATCCAAGGGAATGGATCCCTGAGCATGGAGAATCTCCACCTGGGAGATTCAGGGACTTACACCTGCAGCGTGATCTCCCTGGGCACTAATACCATCAGGATTCACACTGTTACCCTGCGTGTCCTGGAGCTGGGTGAATCACACCCGTCTGAAACCTCAGTCAACCTCACAGGTCAGCGCTGCTATTCTTAGGTCTGAGTCATTCGTAGGTCTAACCTTCCTCTTGCCAACCATTCAGTAAACAGTAAAGACCTCTTGGTTACACAGGGCTTGATAGAAGGCGGAGGCAGAACAGCCTGGAGATATATTTCTATAGAAATACACAAATACTGTATTGAATGGACTCACATCAAATACCTCTGCAACATAGAATATGCAGTCAACAATGAAGTATTGAAAACATGAATATAGATTTTTCGTTTTTTGTTTTATCAGGGCAAGGTTTCCAGAATGTGACTCTGACCAACAGTTCGTCTGAGAACCCGGACCTCATATCTCCTGTAAACACAGGGCTAGCACTGTGGGTTATAGTCACTGCGTCTCTGTTCTCAGCCGTGCTTCTTGTATGTGTGCTGGCTGTGATTGTATACATATACAAGAGGTCAAGATCCGACAAACCAGGTATGATCGAATATCATATTATATTGTACCTCCATAAACACAATGCTTTTGTCAGTGCTGTATATTGAAAATATTTTGATTTGGGAAAAAATAACTGGTCTAAGGTTAGCTGAGTTAAAAGAGATGGGCTGATCTAAATTCAATGATGTCATCCACAGACGAGCCTATCTACACTAACACCTTCCAGTACAACAGACACCTGCCCAGTAATAGGCTGGGAACATCTGCCAATCAAGACAAGCAACACAGAGCTCCAAATGCAACTGTTTCAACCAGGACCCAAGACAGCACCTCCACCCAAAGCAGGCCGGGGCAGGAGAGGATAAATGGTTTAGAAAAAAAAGGGAGGACATTCGAGAAGAGGTAGAGGAAGAGGAGAGGAAAAAGTTGAGACAGTGATGCAATTTAGAGGAGTTTCAAGATGAGGAAGGGGAATCGGTAGGGTGATGAGAGAGAAGAAAAGAGGGAGAAGTGGGCAGAAGGAGGAGCAGAGATGATAGCGAGGTTTGGGCTAGAGAAGAGGGAAGACAACATTGTGAGAACTCTGGTATGATGTGATTGGACCAGTGACTGTGAGTAAATGGGTTGTTTCAGAAAATAAATGTAATTGAACT
>NC_139666.1:19649223-19761723 GCF_951799395.1 Argentina silus
TGGGATACATCTGTGCTCCATCGCTGATGGAAAAGGTTGGGGTAGGGTTGGGAATGTGGATCATTCCCAGATGCAGTGTTCCACCACAGGGACAATCTCAGTGTGACTGACTACACAGAGTGTAGCCAGTGTAGCATCAGGGACATTAGTTGACATTAGTTTATGATGGGTGTTTGAAGTTGTGGTTATTTGTGTTTGTGTGATGTGCGATGATGGCTGTAACTGAAACACAAACACTGGTGGCGATGTGGCGGCTGATCTGTCTGCCTGAGGGGACACTGGGGAGAGAGTTTACAGCATGGAAAGGGCTTATTAGATAGAGGGAGAGAGAGAGGGATGGGGTGTGTGTGTGTGTGGGGGGGGGGGGGGGGGGGGGGTGACACCAGAAAGGCATGACTGTGTCACTGTTTGTCGCAGACAGTGCTTCCCTCTGTCACTCTCTCTCTCTCTCTCTCTCTCTCTCTCTCTCTCTCTCTCTCTCTCTCTCTCTCTCTCTCTCTCTCTCTCTCTCTCTCACTTTCCCTTTCGTTTGCTATTAACAACAGACAGCGAAGCTTTTGTTTGAAATGGAACTGTAGGCCATTCCAACAGTAAAGCCTGGCAGATGCCCGAGATAAAGTTTTGCTCTGCTACCCACCTCCCCACCCCCCCACCCCCCCACCCCCCCCCCCCCTCTCTCTCTGACTCTCTCTCTCTTTCCCTCACACACACACACACACACACACACAAATACTGTACACACCTTCCATTGTGACCAATGGCATGAGGTTAGAACCCACCCGTTCCCCTTTTCCTTTGTCTTTTTCCTTTGGATTATTTCTCTCCTTTTTGTTGTTGTGTGAGATCTTGGGTGTGGACAGGAGACAGAGAGGAGGAGGAGGAGGAGGAGGAGGAGGAGGAGGAGAGGAAAAGGGAATCTGACCAACACTGGGAGAGAGGGAGGAGAGTCTTAACTCAAGAGACCTCAACGAGCAGACAAGCACAGTGCAATGTTCTGTTGTGTGAATTCCTCCATGGTGTATCCCACCTCTGCTTCCAGATGGAAACCAGATTGCGGGTTGGTATCGGTTCTGAGGCCCGTGAAGACACTTCACCAGCGAGCAGAGCCAAGTGCTGGAGCGATCTGCGGCCAGATCAGGCTCTCGCCAACACAAATGTTCTCAATTCCAATGGATCGCATTCCTTCCCCAGCCCTGGGAGGAGGACGGGGAATTGAAAACAGAGTTGAACGCGTTGCATATGGATCTCGAGTACGCACGTGTTGGCATGGTTTCATGCCATCCGTCGTGTGTTCACCAGGGGGAGGCAGGTGGAGGTAATGTGGAATGTGTGGAATGGAATGAGGAATGGTATCTTGACCTTGATACCATTCCTCATTCCGTTCCGTGCATTACAATGAGCCCATCCTCCGATTTCTACCTCCACCAGCCTCCCCCTGGTGTTCAAATAGATTGATCCAAGGTATGACATTGGGAATCTACCCTACCAACTTAGTCTGAACATCCTCAAATGTGATATGACTCTCATAATAATATTGTTTTTTTGGTCTGTGTCTTTCCTAGTGCTGCCCAAACCTCAAGTGAGCTACAAGACCGTATCTCCAGGGGTGATCGAGGCCAATTGCACGTCTCTCTCCCGCCCTCCTGCGGAGATTGTCTGGAACGTGGAGAGGGACAACCGCACCATGGGACCCCCCGTGTCATCACAGGTCAACCAGGGGGACGGGACCACGCTGGT
Source organism: Argentina silus (assembly GCF_951799395.1). NCBI lineage: Eukaryota > Metazoa > Chordata > Actinopteri > Argentiniformes > Argentinidae > Argentina > Argentina silus. The sequence continues at coordinate 19,650,961 of NC_139666.1, forward strand.
CATCAGCACCCTCACCGTCCAAGCAGGGCTTCTGAAGGACGTGTCCGTCAAATGCCTGGTCCACCATAAGGGTTTGGAGTCCCCTATCGCTGTGTCTATGAACACCAAGAGTGAGTGAGAGCTTCAGTACATGTGCACACACACACACACACACACACACACACACACACACACACACACACACACGCTTATGTCTAGAAATCACTGACAGTACAAGTTCTGAGCATGATATGAAGTGCTTCATTTTAGGTGAGAAGAATTGACTGAACTACAGGATAAGATGTTTCTCACTAAGAAGGCTTTTAGTATGTCGTAGCAGTGTGTGTGTGTGTGTGTGTGTGTGTGTGTGTGTGTGTGTGTGTGTGTGTGTGTGTGTGTGTGTGTGTGTGTGCGCAGTGTGTGTCTCATGGAGGAGTTTGGGAGGAGTCTCTGTGTTTTCCCTGGACAACAGTTCATGCTAGTATTTCTATGAGCTGGTTTTGGAGAAAGTACTCTGACCTCAACAGGCAGAAGCCAAGAAACTGAACACTGACTAATAGTTGAATATTAGCTTAGGAAAAGCCAAAAAAAACAACAGTGGTTCTCACACAGACACAGAGAGGTCAATGTTGGGAACACACACGCACGCACACACACACACGCACGTACATACACACACACATGCATGCACGCATACACACCGACACACGCACACATACACACACACACACACAAAGATGGTCAGTTCAGCGCAGTCGATTTACCAGCCACGCAGAGTTAAGAATGTACATGGCTAATTTATAGACATGTACATAAGATAATCAAATGAAATGTTAATGTAGTTAATCTGGTTCAAACAAGAGTCACTGTGTTTACACCAAGTAACTGTCAACACGTTAGATAGAAATAACATATTTACCAAGGCAAATGATCAATGTCTCTCTCTCGCTCTTTCTCTCTCTCAATTCAATTAAAATCAAGTAAATTCAAAGGAGCTTTATTGGCATGGGAAACATATGTTTACATTGTCAACAAATCAAGTGAAATAACCAGTAACAAAAATAAACATTTTCCACAAAAAAATATAAATAAATTCTGGGGGAAATATGTTTCTCTCTCTCTCTCTCTCTCTCTCTCTCTCTCTCTCTCTCTCTCTCTCTCTCTCTCTCTCTCTCTCTCTCTCTCTCTCTCTCTCTCTCTAGTTGGGACTGCTCTCACCATCCTGATCTCCGTGACCACAGTGGCTGCTCTGCTGGTCATGTCGCTCTGCTTCTGCCTCTGGAAGTGCTTTCTGCGCAAAGATGGTGAGTTTGCGTGTGTGTGTGTGTGTGTGTGTGTGTGTGTGTTTTATTGATGCATTCTATATAGATTCAGCCTCCCCCTCTTCTGTACCAACCCTCTCATAATGGCTTACTGTCATACATCACTGTTAGGCCACAGCTCTCATAGGTTTCCTCTCCCCCGTAACAGTCAGTCAGGGGAGGCTGGTGGAGGTAGAAATCGGAGGATGGGCTCATTGTAATGCATGGAACGGAATGAGGAATGGTATCAAACACGTTCCGTTCCGTGCATTACAATGAGGCCATCCTCCGATTTCTACCTCCACCAGCCTTCCCTGCAGTCCGGGCTAACCTCGGCCCCGGAGGACAGTAGCACCGCGCCCCAGTGAGAAACCTTGTAGCCCTCATGACCCCACTGGCTATTTCTGAGCTCTTAAGGGCCTTGATTCTCTGCAGCTGGGATATTTGGCTCTGTGGGAAACCCTCCAGTGTGTGTGTGTGTGTGTGTGTGTGTGTGTGTGTGTGTGTGTGTGTGTGTGTGTGTGTGTGTGTGTGTTTGTGGTGAGTTATAATATTATAGTGAGGGTCAGTGTGTCTCTTGTGTCAATGCGGCACATTGTTCAAAGTGGCCCTCCATTTCCTTGTGTGTTTTGGCCTGTGTCGTTTTTTTTACGACTGCTCCACTATAACCCCCATGTGGGAAATCAGAGTATGACCTGCTACTGTGTGGTTGTGGGTGTGTGTGTGTGTGTATGTGTGTGTGTGTGTGTGTGTGTGTGTGTGTGTGTGGGTGGTTGTGGGTGTGGGTGGTTGTGGGTGTGGGTGTGGGTGTGGGTGTGTGTGTGTCTGTGTATGTGTGCATCCATGAGTGTGTGTGCAACCTATATGTGTGTGTTTTGACTGTCAAAGGATGGAAACATCCTTCTAGTACAATGGTAGAGGAAGGGACTTCAACCAAGGGGGATGTCAGAGACTGCCAGCCTGAAGTCATCAGTCAGTCCCCCTGGAATATAATGTCACAGAATACGGGAGGCCCAGGACAGGTGTGTGTGTGTGTGTGTGTGTGTGTGTGCGTGCGTGCGTGCGCTCGCGTGGGCATGCGTGTGTGTGTGTGTGTGTGCGCGTGCGTGCGTGTGTGTGTGTGACCATGGCCTCGTGGTACATCCGAGAGTGATGCCAGAAAGCAATAGGAAGCATGATGCCAGACGACAAAAGGATATGAAATGATTTCATCCACCGGAAATATGGAACCTGTGGTTGGCGTCCGGATGATTTAACGCTGTCCCTAAACACAAAACCAATTGTTTGACAATGCTAACTTAATCAAACCAAGCCAGTCTCTCAAGCCAGAGAGAGAAAGGTATATCTGCTCCTGGCCCTGACTGCTGTAATTGATGTTTTGGTGGGAGTGGGAAACAAGGAAGGTAATGAGTGTGGAGAATTGGGACAAGTAGCTCCCATAGATAATGCTTTGTACTGTAAACTCACTCTCTGTGACTCTGACAGCTGTAGAAATGTCCCCCCCACTTCCTCCAGAGGAATGACAAACATGACGCTGCAGAGGGCCAGATGGAGCTGTTTAACTCTGTCCCTAGTGTCTGTGGTCACTCAGGCCTAACTGGTAGACATGACTGGTACTGTACTATTGTATCTATGTGTCAGTGGTTTTTTGGATACCATTCCTCATTCCATTCCATGCATTACAATGAGCCCTCATTACAATAGTCCGATTTCTACCTCCACCAGCCTCCCGTGGTATGTATGCCTGTATGTGTGTGTGTATGTATGTATGTATGTATGTATGTACGTATGTATGTATGTATGTATGTATGCGTGTACAGTATGTCTGTCTGTCTGTCTATTTGTCTGTCTGTCGGTATCTGCCAACATGCTGGACTGCTACCATCTAAACCCCACAGGAGAGAATGATGGACAGACTGCTTCTCCATTGCCTGCACTCTACCTGCACTTTACCTGCACTCTACCTGCACTTTACCTGCCCCTCTTATTGAGTATTCACTATGGAGCCTGACCTCAGGTTCAGTTGTCTTTAGCCCTTCTGAGGCGCTGTCAAGTATGGTATGCACAGTTTGTGGTCTAACAGAGAGAGAGAGAGAGGAAGCCAGGCGGTTGTGGTGGAGAGGAGAGAACCGCTCAGACTGCCAGACAGGTTTAAGATGTTGAACGTTGTTATTGGGAACATTATTGTGACCTCAAAATAAGACCAAAATGCAGTGTCTTCTTGGCCTCAGCTTCTCGCAGAGGCTTCGCTCAATGCCAGGAAATTATTGGAGAATTCCAGTTATGTGTTTTGGATTCAGTGTGTCTCCGAGATGCTGGTTGACACCATTTTAGAGGCAGTTTTAGTCGTATTCAATTAAAATGCATTTTGTGACATGAACCATTTTAGAGCTGCACCCAGCGTATTACTTTGGTATGTTCCCTTCCTCTCTCTCTCTCTCTCTCTCTCTCTCTGTCTCTGTCTCTCTCTCTCTGTCTCTCTCTCTCTCTCTCTCTCTCTGTCTCTCTCTCTGTCTCTGTCTCTGTCTCTCTCTCTCTGTCTCTCTCTCTCTCTCTCTCTGTCTCTCTCTCTCTCTCTCTCTCTCTCACTCTCTCTCTCTCTCTGTCTCTCTCTCTCTCCCCTGTCCAGACTCGTGAGCTTTCAATTGGAGACAGAAGAGAGGAGGTGATGCTTTTCAGAAAGCCAATCAGAGACTGTTCCTCAACATTCCACTGCGTCTCCCGAGGAGAGGAGGGAAGACGACATCACCCTGACTCGCCTCAAGGAGAGAAGATACTCAATACAATCCTACCATGACCAACACCGCTGGACCAGAGACTCAACCAGAGGAGGCTGGTGGAGGTAGAAATCGGAGGACGGGCTCATAGTAATGCATGGTATGGAACGAGGGTCAGGGACGTGTGTTTGGTACCATTCCTCATTCCGTTCCATTAATTACAATGAGCCTGTCCTCCGATTTCTACCTCCACCAGCCTCCCCTGGTCTGAACCCACCCACTCGTAACACACACATTCATTTCAGTCACTTCACTTCACTTACCGCATGTCTTCTCACATGACGTATGGGACCAATACCGTGGGAAAACCAGGGAGACGTTAAATGGATAAAAGGATAAATGCCATGTAGAATCTTTAATCTGCCATGATAGTACAGGACAGGACTTGTGATACATGAGAGGAGTTATTTTATGGAATGTGTGTGTGTGTGTGTGTGTGTGTGTGTGTGTGTGTGTGCCTGCGTGTGTGCAGTCTGAAGACGTTTCCTTTTCTCCCTGTCTCCTTCCTACATCTGTACTCTGAAGACACACGAGGTAGGATAGGACCAATTTGAATGTCCCCGAGGGAGAACGTAGTGTTAGACACACAGGACTGCCGTAGACAAAATAGACTCTGTACACTACACACTCCACATATAAACAATACATACATCGCATCTCGTACAGCCACATACATAATCCATATAGGAATACATATATTGCACACTGCTGTCACACACAGTCACGATAAGCAAAAGGAGAAAGGTAGATGATTGACGTTTTCTTTGACCTGTTTTTCACACCAGTACGGATCAAGGGAAGGAGACTAGTGAAGGCTGAAACATCTTTAGACTGCTGAAACGCATCCCCGTGGGGAACGACCCTGCTTTAAATCCCAGAATGCACTCTGTTTTCATTCTGCTCTGAAGGGTCGTGGGAGACAACCTGCTATGCCAAATTGATAACTAAAACAAATGGTTAAGGGTTGGAATAACATCATTGTGTGTGTGTGTGTGTGTGTGTGTGTGTGTTTGAGGCTGTGTGACATGCAGCATTTACCCATTAAACTGTGCTTTCTTTGTGGACCTAAGATAAGACTGGCTTTAATTAAAGGTTCATCCCCAGGTCTCCGACATAGACCGCTAGTCCACTTCTGATGATGATGATGATGATGATGATGATGATGATGATGTGGGGTGGGTGCGTGCGTGCCTGCGTGCGTGCGTGCGTGCGTGCGTGTGTCAGATTCCATGGTCAGATGGTTTGACGTGATTCCCTGAAGCAGACGCTATGCTCAGATCCTGTAAGCGCCCTGCTCGGAATGCATTATCAACAGAGTGTCAAGCTTGGTGATTGCCAGTACTAAGGAAGTGTGTGTGTGTGTGTGTGTGTGTGTGTGTGTGTGTGTGTGTGTGTGTGTGTGTGTGTGTGTGTATGCTCTGTGTGTGTGTGTGTGTGTGCGCGTGTGTGTGTATGCTCTGTGCGTGCCTGTGTGTGTGTGTGTGCGTATAGGTGTGTGTGTGTGTGTGTGTGTGTGTGTGTGTGTGTGTGTGTGTGCGTATAGGTGTGTGCGTGCATCGTTCTATGGCCATCACTATTAGGCCTCTGCGGACTCAAGCTTCATGAAATGCTGAAGTTGTTTTCCTTATACAGTGTGTACAGTATAAGCATAGGATATGAAGCGGTCACGGTTGCTTGCCTTTTTAGGAGAAGACGGTCACGGTTGGTTATCATGTTGCATGGTCTTTAGTATTTCTCTGTATGTAATCGTAAACATCACCCTCCTTCAGTCCAGTTCTTGGGTAGCGGATATTTTTCCAACTGTCATTGTACATTGACTAGTTTTGATATGTGTATCACGTATAAGCATTAAATATGTGTGTGGAGGTTCTGTCATTCCAGTTAACACGCTTGTCCAATGTCCGGTGCTACTGCCAATGTCGTTTGACACGCAGATCTAGCTCACACTAACCACGCTCCTCACTGACCACCCATCAAAGGGTTAACACACAGTACAGACCCCCCATATGAAGACAAATGCTGTTGCTTGGATGTGCTATGTTATGATGTGTTATGAGATGATAAAGTTACATGAATGACAAAATAACATTGTGTGTGTTCTTGAGACACTAGGTGTGTGTGGAATTGTGTTGAACTCACAGTAAACCACACTTACTTGTCTAAGTAAGTGAATCAACTATACGTCAGTCATCGTAAGTAAAAACCTTTGAGAAGAACAGAAGAAAGTGCCATCGGCAGTCACCGTGCTAGAGAAGGGAAGAAAACTTGCGGGTTTGGATCTGGTACCACAGCTTAAGAGTGTATGGGGAGGAATGCTGGCTACACCTGGGTTGACTTTAAAGGGGAAAAAAAGGTGGAATTCCTCTCTTCTTGGCTGTTGTTTGTCCAGACCTGGCTCCCATCTGCACATTGTTTGAGCCCTGTGTTATCTCAAGCCAAGGGGTTTGAGAAGGGCTTTGGAGAACACACACACACATACACACACACACATACACACACACACACACACACACACACACACATACACATACACACACACACACACACACACACACACTATATCCAGCTGGAGGACTACAGCAATGGTGAATTAAAGTGTATTTATCAGCTCTATGCTGTACACACTACCCTCTCTGTTCAGTATGTGTGTGTTTATGTCCTCTAGGCTTGGTATGTATAACCGATTATGGGGAAAAACTGAAGCGGAGTGGAATGTTTTCTTGTGAGGGGTCAGATCATACTGGTTTTTTTTAATAGAGCCTCTCTCTTTTTTAATAGAACCTCTCCTGGAATATGTTTGTGTGTCACCAGAGTTCAAAGGTATTTTTGCAAATATTTGTACAAATAATCTGGGAAATTTGGTGTGAATGTCTGGTCAACACTTCATGCATGGACACACACACACATCACACTGTACACTCCTCCACTGTCACACACACCTGGTCCGCTTTGTCATAGCGATTCCCTGAATGTTGCGGTGTGAAGTCACGCGGGCTCAGAGTGACCTCAGTCGTCCAGGCTGTCATGTCCCTCCGGCGGCCCCCCCCCCCTCCCCCTTCCCATGGTGCACTCCTCATCTCTCTGTAGGCTGAACCAAGGCTTTGTCCTCTAAAGAAAACATACACAGCCTCTAGTGTGTCCAGGATCCTAGATAAGACACAGAGGCAGATATGAAATTGTGGGCCAACTGTGAGTGTGTGAGTGTATGAGTGTGTGAGTGTGTGAGTGTGTGAGTGTGTGTGTGTGTGTGTGTGTGTGTGTGTGTTATAACAATAAAGGGGCAGAGGGCAGTGTGTGCATGCGTGAATGCCTGCGTGTGTGTGTGTGTGTGTTATAACAATAAAGGGGCAGAGGGCAGTGTGTGTGTGTGTGTGTGCATGCGTGCGCGTGTGTGTGTGTGTTATAACAATAAAGGGGCAGAGGGCAGTGTGTGTGTGTGTGTGTGCATGCGTGCATGCCTGCGTGTGTGTGTGTGTGTTATAACAATAAAGGGGCAGAGGGCAGTGTGTGTGTGCGTGCCTGCGTGTATGTGTGTGTGTGTGTGTGTGTGGGCTCTGACTGACAGACACCCATAGTAGGAGGAAAAATTCCATTCCGCCCATATGGACTTCATTAACCCTTACCCATCACAGTCTTCATGACGTCCTCACCGGCTTGTCTTTACACAAACTCCTTATGATGGGAATAGAGAACAACACACAACATTATGATTTCTTGAATGTCCAGATTTTTCCTTAATACCGAATGAAAGGGACATCTGTTGTCCGAATGTCCCCAAATCAGAAACTCAGTGAATGTTATCTGTGCCTTTGGACATCACCCAAAGAAAACCAATTGGTCAGTGTTTTTGTGTGTTTCATCTCTGATAAAGAGAAGAAAACTTTTTTTCTTTTTTTTCTTTTTTTAGAGATTATGAGGATTGATGAAAGTTCTATGATCTTGGGCATCATGGGCAATCATGGGGGACCTGTATGTCAGGGGAGGCTGGTGGATTTCTACCTCCACCCGCCTCTACTGGCGTATGTTTGGAGGTAAGTCCGTAAGACATCACTCCTTGGCCATTCCCTGAAGGGAGAGTTGTTCCAGAGATGCTAACATTTCTCCAAGACTAACAAAAGAAGTGTGTTGACAGCTTGGCTGTTCCTACCTACTCCCAGCTAAGGTCTTGGCAGGCAGACCAATATGAAGAGTTCTCAGACTGCACCGTCAGACTTGACCTCTGACTTCTGAGTGTCGTCAGCAGAGCAGATAAAGGACCACGTCTCCAACCTCTCTAACCTCGCTCTCTCTGTTGTTCCCGGTCTCGTATCCCAAAATATACTCACGTCCTGAGAAAAAAAATATGTTTTTAGTCCATTTGCTGATAACATCTTCTTTTTCACTCTCTGCGGAAATACAGCTGGAGGAAATAAGGCTGTTGATTTAAGACTTATCCTTTGATAAGGGCCTTATCTAGAATAACACACTCTAGGTTAGCATCCTGACAGTGGCATAGCAGTCAGACATCACAATGGTGGAAGAAACGACAGGGTATTATGTACAAAGAGGATGATGTCTCCACTAGAGGGCAGCACATATCAATGCCATATCATCCATGACACAGTCAACGACAATGAACACTTGTGTGCCATTGTAGCACCGTTAGTGGAATTATTTTGGTCAGAAATCGATGTAATTAAACCAATCCATATTAGACCTATTATACAAATTGTATATAAACACAAGCATTTATTTAAAAAAAACATCTAAGCTCTAATGAGACCATTCAGTAACACTTCATTTGGAGTGTCCTGGTATGACAGCTCCCATAATATCTACCAATCCCCCGGAATGTTAAATCAAAGATAACATGATTAGTATTGGTGAAATGCTGGTAGTATCACAGTTAACCTCTTAAACGCCATGCCCTATTTGGCTAATTTCCACCTAAAAAACAGACCCAAACTAAACTGTTATCACATTAGAAATATGATGATCAGATGCAAAAGCCGGATAGGTAACACCTTGACGTTTTGTGTGGATCATGCTCAGATCAGAGTTCGGAATAACATACAGTCAATAATGAAATTAATAATGAAATTAAAGCAGAAAAGAGGTTAACCAAATGTACTCTTTGAGACGGCCCCCGCAACACTGGTGGTCTGCTCACATAGAACTTCCTGTTCAATGTGTCTTTAAAACCACCAACATCCTCCTGCACGGTGCGAGGCTGGGGTCTGTATCTGGGGTGTGTACTCAACACAGAGTTTGTTGTTTTTTTACCAGAGTACAAGATTCGAACAGGAACCAGTCAGAGGTGTTACCAGTAAGACTATGAATCAGGCCAAAGATCAGGCCAAAGATCAGGCCAAAGGCCATCCATCCCTGCTTCACTAGAACACTGTACAGAATGTCACCCTATCTTGATGAAATAAGAAACATCATGGAAAGATTGAAGGGGCCGGGGAGGCTGGTGGAGGTAGAAATCAGAGGACGGGCTCATTGTAATGCATGGAATGGAATGAGGAATGGTATCAAACACACTTGATGACGAACACACGTTCCTCATTCCATTCAATGCATTACAATGAGCCCGTCCTCCGATTTCTACCTCCACCAGCCTCCACTGACACACTGCTATCATGAGTTCACTTTATACCATACATTTCCATACAGACTTCTTTCTATTTTTTTAGGTAACATTTCCTACCAAGAGTAAGGTTTTAAATGACCTGACTGACTCTCAAGTGTTCCACATATGTACACTCTCCAAGTGTATGGATCACTTTATTACAAACATGCCACTACCACTCATAATTTTCCAGTTTTTCACAATCTCCTTCAAGCCACAAAAGAACAGTCATATGCATAACATTTACATTACATTCATGTTCCATTGAAATGACATTTCCATCGTCTGAAGGATAAAACACGTACTACGGGGGAGAGCAGGGTCTCTTGTGTATGGCTGGGCTCAATGTCTTTCCACGAAGCACGGAAAGCCCCCAACCCCATCTAGCTCAACCCTGACACACGTACACACACACACACACATACAGTATTTCACCTACCCACCCAGTTGCAAGCAGACTAGAGACACACATTCAGACACTGGTTGACACACACACAACATGCAACATTTCATATGAGGAATGATTTTATATTCTCAAACCATCAATAATACTCCAACAGACTGGAATCACAACAGCAGCTCTCTTAGGGGAGAGTTTCCCTGTATCAAACCTAACAATAGGGGTTATAGAAAGTGTGGTCTGTGTGGCCCAGAGGTTTGGAGATGAAGATGTTTTTGACAGCCATCAACTAATGATGGTTTACCACAACGAGGGAGATAAGAACGAATGACTCTCTCAACGTGCAACTCTCACACAGGAATAAAACATGCAGTTTTTAGGTTATTTCACTCTAGCCCTCCTCTCCTCTCCACTGCTCTGCAATGCTCTGCTCCGAGGCGTCGTGTCAGAAGCACACACTCTCACACCTCTATATCCTGCTTAGGGGACATGTGTGTGTGTGTGTGTGTGTGTGTGTGTGTGTGTGTGTGTGTGTGTGTGTGTGTGTGTCTCTATGTGTGCGTGCGTACATGTTTGCGTGCAAGCCCGAATACAATACAATACATCAACAAACATGAATCCAAGAAAAGTCCAATTTCATCAACCATCAACTTTTCCCTACGTCAGCGTGAAGATCTATGAAAGCTGTCCCAGAAACACAGTCAACGGTACACTGGTCATTTGGGCCTTGGGCCTCTCACAGGACCTTTGGGCTCAGCAGACCCGGATGGCAGCGTACTCTGAGCTCTCATCCTGGGCGGATGGGGTAGGAGGGGTTCTTGGGGGTCTTGTTGACCCTCCGGACGGCAGGTGGTTCAGGGCAGCGTACACAACATCGTTTGACACTTGACCCCCTGCGGCCCCATCTGGTGTCATCAGAAGACTGTGTGCTGATTGGTGATTGATGCCGTTACCATGGACACTGTTGTCGTAGAGATTGGTGGTCTGGGCATGGTAATGGATGGCCAGAGATGGAGGGCTTGCCTTGGGGAGAGCTGGTAAGGCCAGTGTTGACATTTCCTGTGCCATACAGTATACAGTACAGTTAGACACAACAACACACTACTACTGCATGGTTGCTATTTTGTACAAGTTTACCCACATGCTTAACCAGGCAGGTTAGTTTAGGACCATTACTCACCGACACTATTCATATCATGAAATAACACTGCTGGATGTGACTGAAAAGGACAATTCCTTAGTTTTCTTTACCTGCTGATCTGTCCTGTTTTTGGTTGACCAAAATGATCCTGAAAAAACATATGCATAAAAAGTTTGGGTGATTATGTGATCAAATGAAGATATTTGATAAGCCTACGTATGAGCTTGTAATCCAACAGCATGCCCCGAAGGTAGATTTTGCATCATGGCAAAAGGTACCTTTACATCTATGAAGGCTCATAAAGGTGATTCCTGTCACCAGGGTGACCAGTAGCAGTATGCCAGAACAGATGCAAACATAAGGCAGCCAGCTGAGAATGGTCCCATCCTGATCCTGCACGTCGTCAGGGGAGTCATCTGTCAAGGTAGAAAGGAAAAGACACAGCCTTTCTGTCACATATCACAAATAAACGTTATATATAATAATCCTCAGATGAACCACCAGCCTCCCCTGGTACCTGCAGGTGCTGTTCATGTTTCTGTTTCTACTCAAACTGCTCACAACATTCTCTGCAAAAGTGAAGTGTCATAAAACACTGTTCTCACTTGTGTTGGTGTCTGTGCTGTCAATCCCCATGTTGTCTTCTGTAGAAAATTACAGTTTGACAGATATCAAGTCTTATTATCTATCTCTCCATTTAATGACAAAAGATTTATATCGTTACATTTAAGTCGTTATTGTCCAAAAATAACGTGAGTCACAAGCCCAGGGCTCATTACATCTCAGTGCCCAGCACCTTACCACTAGCCAGAGAACGTTAAGTCATGCAGGTTCTTATGAGAGGGGACATAGGTCTCTTGCAATAAAAAAAAAACAGGTCTCCATAAATGTCACAAAAATAGAAGTCATTTACCTCATTTAAATACTGAGAAGTTACATTCTACTGTTCTTCACACCTCTGTGTATTTTATTCATTTTTACAGAGAGTGATGTATTGTCTCCAGGAGGGAAATTCATCCAGTACTGAAAGTATGATGGCTTCAGATGACAGCATGTCTGACACTTTCAACCATCACTCTCTGCTCAGCAGATCCACACAGCACCTGTGTGTCACTCTGTCAGGTTTCCACAGACAGCACTGCTGTGGTTTTAAAGTGGGCTATGCACAGTACTTATGATAGGATCTCTCAGACAATCAAACTGCTGTTAAATCTAGCATGTTGGTTCAGTCCTCTGAATACGTGTCACTCTCCTCTACCTCACACACAGTCACATGTGACCCCCCCCTCTGGGGTAACTTTCTGTCACAGGGGGGAAAGGGTGAAAACTGAAAGCGCCCACAATGAGCACATCGAGCCCTATACAGCTACAGGAAATGATACATGATAGGGCACATGTAATACAAACCACAATGAGATTTTTGTCATCCTCTTCAAATGTAACATGAAATAATTGTATAATCCTATGAATCACTGTCTATATTCTCATGGGGGAGACATTCAATTTACTTCTTTTTATTTATTTTTTACATTTATGGCATTTAGCAGACGCCTTTATCCAAAGCGACTTACAACAAATACATTTGTTTAAGTAAGAGAATTATCTCTCCATCAGTCATCATAAGATAAAGTAATCAATGCTCATACCAGGGGCCATAGGTAGTCACATCAACCAATACCTACAGAGTGTGTCAATATTCATAACATTACCAGTGTTCAATCAGTCATTACCCAATCAGTCAATCAGTATTACGGTGACTCTCCTGACATATACAGTAGTTTACCCTTCTGACACAGGTCATGCAGTTCCAGTGACACTCCCTTACTAACAGATACAGAGAGAGTTTTCAAGCATTGTCAATAGCAACATGCAAACAGTATAGGATCCTACTGCCTGAATATGATAAGCATAAGTGTGTGTGTGTGTGTGTGTGTGTGTGTGTGTGTGTGTGTGTGTGTGTGTGTGTGTGTGTGTGTGTGTGTGTGTGTGTGTGTGACATTACCTTGAGCATTGCCATAGATCCAGACCAGTGTGAGGAGGCACAGGACCAACAGGAGGCGGTCTAACGATGATGTGTCCATCAGGGTGAAGACACTATGATGACCTACAACCTCTCAGAGAGGGTCATGTCCCTGTGTTAGTCAGAGCAAATCACTGTGTACACTCTGTATGTCTTTCTGTCTCTGTCTCTGTCTCTCTGTATCTGGTTCTGTCTCTTGCTCTCTTTCTCTGTCTCTCTGTACCAGTATGTATATGTCTCTCTCTCTCTCCCTCTTCCCACTCTCTCTCTCTCCCCACTCTCTCTCTCTCTCTCTCTCTCTCTCTCTCCCCACTCTCTCTCTCTCTCCCCACTCTCTCTCTCTCTCCCCACTCTCTCTCTCTCTCTGTCGTAACTACGTAACTATAGTGGTTTTCACTTCCTGCCCTCTTACATCGGCCCACTTGCCATGATAACATCTTGCCTGTTGCTTCTACCTTTCAGCAGGTTTTCACCTAAAGGGGCAATCTGGGATTGGTACATGCATTTTTTGTTTTTTTTAATGAATTACATATAGCCATTGATTATTGAAGAATATAACTTATAAATGCCTCATTGGCTTCGTTCTGTCTGTTTTACCCCGTCAGAACCCCAAACACTGTATAAGCTTGTTTTACTCCATTAATTGTAAACAAACACTATAGCTTCAAAACATGGTTAAAACTATCATTTTGATCTCATGGATGGTCAGTCCTTGCATCCATAGCTTTGTTTATGAATTTGAGAGTGGTTACATTTCTCCAGACCCATCCCTCAGCTGTTTACCCAACCAAAAAATGGCAGGGAGACCGCTTTGATATTGTTTATATCCCAGTGCCCCCTTCAACACACAACATACTGTTCCCCTCCACCCTGTCACTGATAGGACCTCATACTGTATGATACTGAATCCTTGCTATTGTTGTGTGTTGTGCTATGAGTTATGCTCTGTACGAGGGTAACACAAATGCATGGATTTAGATCAGTAATACACTAAAGCCTGTCGGACAGTCATTACACTGTTACAGTGCTACAGTGCACCTCTGCTCTAACTGTGGTGGTGGCCATACCGCAGGTGCCAGGGGAGGTTGGTGGAGGTTGAAAGTGGAGGAGGAGCTCATTGTAACGCATGAAATGGAATGAGGAATGATATAAAACACTTACTCCATTCCAACCATTACAATGAGCCCGTCCTCCGATTTCTACTTCCACCAGCCTCCCCTGGTGGAAGTAGGGGAAAACTGCTCACATACATGTTGCTCACGCTGTTGATTCTAAAGCATAGTGTTATAAGGATTTAAGGAATATTAGTAGGCCTTTAATACATCCACAATCAAATTCTCTTGGGTTGAATTCTCCATGCTGTCTCCATGCTGTCTCGTCAACGTTTGTATAGTTTTCCTTGACTTTATTCACTCATGAATTTGTGTCTAAACATAGTTTTGTGGTTAACACGGAAAGTACCTACACCGCTCCATCTGTGAACATGAACCTCTCACCTGGTGACTCATGCTCTCCATGTTGTTACTATCAGAAGTGAAACTATGAAGTCTTGAGGTGAAAGGCTGCTGTTTGGTCTACAGTAGCTTTTCAAGTCATGTCCAGACTGTTACAATAGCACCCTCTTGTGTCAAGAAAAGAGTAAAGCAGATTTCTGCTTTTGTTGAGTTTGTGCTCAGTTGAAATGAAAACATTTGAAACATTTGAATAAATACGGTATTGATTTGTTTATTTAGCTTCTTTTTTGTTTTACAGAATGTATACTTCAAACTGGTTTGTTTCTCATCCGGTTCTCACACTGTCCACACTCATTTCCAGCTCAGTATCCTGGGATGTTTTCTATAAAGCACATAAGCAGCCATTACTGCCATTACACGTGTGTGTGTGTGTGTGTGTGTGTGTGTGTGTGTGTGTGTGTGTGTGTGTGTGTGTGTGTGTGTGTGTGTGTGTGTGTGTGTGTGTGTGTGTGTGTGTGTGTGTGTGTGTGTGTATGTGTAGTTATCGTTTTGTATTTAGTCAGTTATCATACCGTCTTTTGCCACAGATTTTTTTTTATTATTTTCGTCATTCTGGTGTGTGTTCTGTGTGGCCTTCTGTGTGTGTGTGTGTGTGTGTGTGTGTGTGTGTGTGTGTGTGTGTGTGTGTGTGTGTGTGTGTGTGTGTTAGCTCACCTTGAGTCTTTTTCCTTTCAGCACACAAAAGACAGTCAGCATGACGAGAGCGATGATCCCCATCAGCTTTAGGACATTACTGATGAACGTCACCCAGGTGATGATGTCCCCAGATCGCCTCTCCTCTGCACGAGAGAGTATCAACACAAGAATTGATAAGAGAAAATATGTCTATCTCAGGGGAGGCTGGTGGAGGTAGAAATGTGTTTGATACCATTCCTCATTCCATTCCATACATTACAATGAGCCTGTCCTCCGATTTCTACCTCCACCAACCTCCACTGGTCTATCTTATACAGAATAAACTAATGTACAATATACCATATGATATAACATGATACTATATGACTGGGCACTATAGTCCATAACATAGAAAACAATTCAATATTTGATATACTATACAATCTATGATTATATGATACAATACAACACAATACCCTAGGTAACCATATGTAATTAGCTCACTGTGGAGGGTCAGGGGAGTCACAATGTGCTCCTCCGTCCAGGAGAGATGAATGACAGCACAGATCAGGTGGTCCATCGAGCCGTCGTCAGGCAGAACCAGGCGTCTCTCCACCGTGTAGAAGCCGTCTGGGCTCTGGACCGTATGTAATCTGCTGACCTGACTCAAAGAAGTGTTCCGTGCGGTTCTCCAAAAGATGGAGGCGGCAGGTTTCCCCCCCTCTGCCAAACACACCGCCACCCGTCTGTTGCCCTCCCACTCCTGCCAGGCAGAGACCCTCGGAGGGGCTTCACACACAGGGGAGGAGAGGAGGAATCAGACCATAAGCCCTTTAGTCATTTGATTGCTTCATCGATTTTGTGGGTGTGTGGGTTTGTGTGGGGGTGGGTGTGTGTGCATGCGCGGGTGTGTGTGTGAGTGCGTTCGTTTTTTAATGTGTAAGATGAAACTGGTGCCTTACCGAGAACTGAGACATGTATGTGTTCAGTGTACACCCCATCTTTGTACATAGTCTCACATCGGTAGAGCCCCTCATCTCTCTCAGAGAGCTTTGGAATAAACAGGTTGGATTGGCCTGCCGAAGCATTGATCAGGTGTGTTCCATTGCCGCATGTGTTATGATTGTGATTCTCGTAGTCAGTATTTATTCGACACTCGTCCTGCCCACGTAGGTGGATGGTCCACGCCGTGGAGATGATCTCACTCCATGCCTTGTTGCTGCACTTTAGGGTGACATCACTGCCTCGATCAAAAAGTACCGTTCTGACATCTGAAGGAGAATTGGAGGTAATAGACACAACAAACAGCTGTAGTTGGAGCAGCATAAACCACTCTCTTTTCTTTTCTTTTTTTTTGCTTTGTAATGTCCAATATATATTTACAAATCTCTTTTTTCTTACCTTTGGATGTTGTCTCACTTGAACCTGAAACCAGAGGGGTTAGCTACTGTTGATGTCTGTGGCACGTGGTACAACAGAGACATCATTCATTAGACATGCTCGTACTCTTGCTGATGTTGAGCAACAAGGGCATGTAGGGATTCCAATAGGGAAACATGGTTTGGGGCTTCTCCTTTTAGGTGAATGGCTGGATATACATGAGGGAAAACCTTGGCTGTCTGATCATTTTCCCTTCCTCATGCAAACCGGACACCCAAGGTGGACAGATACCTACATGTTTAGATAACCTCCTCACCACTGCTTCTCGTTACGGTACAGCACCATATAATATGCAAGGTATGTGTGTGTTTGTGTTTGTGTGTGTGTGTGTGTGTGTGTGTGTGTGTGTGTGTGTGCATGTGCATGTGTGTGTGTGTGCTGTAAGTATTAATTTGGTTAGAGAAAGGCTGTTGGAAACCACAGAACACAGGAAACAAGAACACAAACAAGCCGTTGTTTCACTCTCTCTCTCTCTCTCTCTCTCTCTCTCCCTCTCTCTCTTTCTCTCTCTCTCTCTCTCTCTCTCCCTCTCTCTCCCTCTCTCTCTTTCTCTCTCTCTCTCTCTCTCTCTCTCTCTCTCCCTCTCTCTCCCTATCTCTCTCTCTCTCTCTCTATCTCTATCTCTCTCCTCTCTCTCTCCCGCTGCCGTCTTCTCTACACACTCTCGTGTTGTCAGGAGGGGGGGGGGCGAGGCCGTGTCAGACAGACAGTTGTTCCGAAGCTGAGCCCCCTGGGTCGCTAAGTCGTGCCAACTGGCACCGCGGCACCACGACCTCGACACCTGGCACCGTCTGAGCGCGCTCCAACCCAATCAGCTGACGTACTATGGGAAACTATCTCTGTGGGACACGGAGGTGAGTGATCTCTGTCCACGCTATTTAGGATACCTGTTGTTTTCTCTTTATGCTCTAGTTCTCGTCTGTTATGCTGCTCTCAAGATTGTCTCAGTTGGTCTCGACACGTTCAACGAATTTGGACCCTTTCCGAGGGGGAGCTGAGCTGAGTGAGGATGATAGATAGCACCAGGGCTAAACCAGGGCTAGACCAGGGCTAGACCAGGGCTAGACCAGTGAGGGCCAGTGTGTATTGTATGCTTGTTTTTTGTTTCAGCCTAGAATTCACACACTTGATTATTGACTGAGGAGGATGATCAGTGATTAGTTAGATCAGATGTGTAAGTGCTGGGCCAGGACAAAACATTTAGTTTAAGACCACCAGGCGAGTGTACAGTACCTCATGAACATTGTCACTTCATGACATTATAGATAAAAGCCTGGATTTAATGCTCTGTGCATCTGTCAAACGTCTTTTTATATGTCAAAAGCAATCCGTTCGTGCCAAGTTATATCTGCAATAATCGCTTTACCGGCCAGGAAATGGTAGTCACCAGATAACAGTTTTCTCTGTGCGTCAATATCATAAAAATCCTACCACTGCCAGTCAGTGAGGACTCCTCACCCCAGTTGGTGCTTTGCAGATCAAACACGTCATAGAGACCCACGTTCTGTAGAGTACACACATTGTGGTTTGTTTGTTTATCAATAATATATAATAATATATCAATATTAAAAGTATCACTTGAGAAAGACACTTGTATACTGTAGCTGTTGCTATGAGTTGCTATGCTATGAGTCTGTACATTCCCTGCCACAATGCTGTTATAACAGTGTTATAACATATTTCCAGAATGAATGGGGCCCTATGGGGCCCAAAATATGACTACTCAGTATCTAAGGAAGCAACATTATGTAACTAAAAACCCTTTGCGCAAATAGCTGGTCTGTAGCTGGTCTGTAGCTGGTCTGTATCTGGTGCTGTGAGTTCACATCTGTACCCTGCCACAAGTGGAGTTCTAACGGTGGGCTACAACCCTGGTCTGTGCTGTGAGTTGATGTTAACAGTGAGCTACAGCCCTGGTCTGTGCTGTGAGTTGATGTTAACAGTGAGCTACAGCCCTGGTCTGTGCTGTGAGTTGATGTTAACAGTGAGCTACAGCCCTGGTCTGTGCTGTGAGTTGATGTTAACAGTGAGCTACAACCCTGGTCTGTGCTGTGAGTTGATGTTAACAGTGAGCTACTACTGATAACAGTGAGCTACTACAACCACGTACCGTGCTAACTATGAAGGCATGCAGCTCAGGAAGAGAGGGGACCTACGGTGAACAGCAAGACAGGAAACACTTGAGCTCACTGGTTTCATGCACGTAGGAAGGAACTTCCTGTTGCAGCAGTTATGTTGCGTATAAAACGTGTGCATCATATGTCGTAAAGTACTCTTACCATTCATTTATGCTGCTTGGTCCAACATATTTTATTTCGGTTTCATTTGAATTTAATGTAAATGTACTACGAGAAGTTATTTCAAATGATCTGTGATGGTTTTTGGAAATCTACCCCTAACAGAATTCATATGGCTTACAATAAGTTATGGAGTGATAGAATGTAGACAACATAGCCCTCTTTTCCTTCTTAGTTGTAAGAGTGAGCAGTAAATCACATTTTCCTTTCTGCTTTTCTTTTTCAGGAAGAAGAGAAATAATGATGGTAACGCTTCTATCACCATTCTATAATCATGACACATGTTCTTGTTATATATTTCAATGTCCAAAAACATGGCAACACTATTGTTTTGTTGTTTTTTAGGGGATGAAGACAATGATGATGGCGGCAAGAAGGTACAAGAAGCTCCAACAATATTTACACTCTACTTTGTACATTATGGTTATTAGGATTCTGACTGTATGTTATCATGTCCTTTAATCAATCACACTGAGGGCTCCCTGTTATTAGCCTGTAGCTAGTCTACCTGTACAGGCTATGGCATGTAGATAAACCATGACTGGATAGCATACCCTGCTCTAAGCTGAAAAGCTTTGCTTCAGTTCATCTCACTGCAAAATGCTGTGCTACGCTATGAGCAACTTGTGAAGTCCAGGGGAGGCCAGTAGAGAAATCGGAGGATGGGCTCATTGTAATGCATGGAATGGAGTGAGGAATGGTATCAAACACGTGTGTTTGAGTGTTTGATACCATTCCTCATTCCGTTCCATGCATTACAATGAGCCCATCCTCCGATTTCTACCTCCACCAGCCTCCACTGCTCCCTGCAAATAGATTGTGTGTTTTTACATTTACATTTACATTTTTGACATTTAGCACACGCTTTTATCCAAAGTGACTTACAACAAGGACATTAGTCTAAAGTAAGTAAATCACCTATACATCAGTGTGTGAGATATCAAAGCCCTCAAAGCGTTGTGTACAGCATGTGGTCCACTTGACCACAGTGCTGTGTGTTAGTGCAATCATCAGCGAAGTTGAACAACTTGTTAAAGGTACAGTTGAACTATACTGTTGTACTAACACGCTGTGGTTTTCTCATGTCCGATGAGAGTTCTGGGGTATAAAAATAGTCTGTGTTCACATTGTCCAGAAATGTGAGAAGGTATTACATAGTCAAATCTAACCGCTGACATATGGTGAGGCTTGTATGTGTAAGGATGTACTGTACTGTACATTTAGATACTTCCCTGTAGTTGTCAGAAGCTGTACTGTAACTGCCTTCTCCAATTCTTTTATCAGGTAACTTTCTCTTTAGATTTGCTCATTCGGAGATAAAACATAACAATGTTTCGCCAGATCCTCACCTGAGATCCAATTTGCATAATGTTAATTTGCTGAAAGGGATGATCCACTTCTTTAAAATGTTTTCCTGGTTTGGTCCTGACCTTGTGAACTGTAGTTGATTAGCCCGAGCAGTTTCTAGTTACATATGTTGCTCCCTTATAAATAAAGATTAGTCATATTTTGGGCCCGTTATTATGACAAACGCCCTCTCTGAAGACTTTGGCTCCATTCTTTTTCTGAAACGTCACTTTGTTACGCTGTAATACACTTGCATTTTTGTTGTCATGGTAACATAATGCTTAAGTGGATTACAGCGCAGTAAAGTCACTTTTTCTGTCCTAATATTAGTTGGTTTGGAGTGTCTGCAAGGTGTTTTGGACATATGTTCAGAATGAATGGGGCCCTATGGCGCTAGAAATATGACTACTCAGTATCTAAGGAAGCTAAATACGTAACTACAAACTGTCTGGGCCAATCAACTACAGCCGAGGTCAGGGCTAAACCAGGAAACATGTTTTAAAAGGTGGAACATCCCTGTTATTTTGTATCCTATAAGGATATCGACATTATTGCTAAATTGTTACATAAAGTTTAAAGCATATCCTTCTTATGAACTGTCATTAGATCAGTGGTCATCAGAGGAAGGACATGAGGAAGGGAGCTATGTAAGATAATCAGGACGGGGCCATTGTAATGCATTCCATTTCATTGATTACAATGAGCCCATCCTCCGATTTCTACCTCCACCAGCCTCCACTGATGAGGATATAGCCGTAGATGCTGAACCCAACTGTACTTTCCATTTTGCGACAGGAGGAGGACATGACGTATGCCACCATTGACCATAGCAATGCCACGGCTACAGAAGGGGTCATCGGTTCTGCCGAAGACGACTGTGACTACGCCATCGTTAAAATCCCATCTGACTCCGCCCAGGACTTGTCAATCAAAGAGGACTGTGCAGACGACTATGTCCTCATGGGCTGACCCCATTCATTGATGTCTGGGTGTGTGTGTGTGTGTGTGTGTGTGTGTGTGTGTGTGTGTCGGGGGGGGGGGGGGGGGGGTCGGGGGTACAGAGTACGTGGGAGCCAGGGCATAACTAAACTTGGGGACCATACTGTTGATGTAACAGACATACTGTATGTTGGTGATGCTCACTGAGTTACATGTATGATGCATGAGTACAGATAGACACATCTTTGAGGAGTGATTGGTTTTCCATGTTAGCATGCAGTTATACCCTTTGTTATGAGTCATAACACATCATTCAGATCATGCATACAGTTGCAATTTAAAAAAAAAAAAACTTTTGGTCTTATAAGGCAGTTAAAGATATTAAAGATATCCAGTTCAAGAATTCCTCAATCTATTCCATGCATTACACTGAGGCCGTTCTCTGATTTCTACCTCCACCAGCCTCCCCTGGCACAGGCCCACATACTGATGGACAGTGATTTCACCTGAGAGAAAATCATGCTTAAGTTTATGAGTGAAATAGTGGTTTATTTGACCAGGAAACCAAGCGACCAGAGAATGAGCTTTTATACTGACACCGTACTCTCAAATGCCACCATTACATGTACACCACAAACACCATGGGCTCATGAGCAAAAGAGCATTTGGTAGAACAACAATGCCTTAGAGAGAGAGATGTTTAGGCTTTGTGTGGTTCATTTATGTGTTTGAATGGTACTGTATGGTATGTGTTTTCTTTGCACAAATCGACTTGAATGTGGGGTATGTGAGACTGTTAATTTATGAAACATTCTATTTTTGATTTTTGTTAATTTGTTTTTATTTCATGATGTTTTCCAGTGATGGGCGTAAAATCTTTGTATTCTTTGTTTAAAGTTTATTGAAAAAGGCCATTAAAGACTTTTATTTTGTCATTTGTAATGCTGCATTATCAACAGCAGATCGTTCTTTGTAAATACAAGATTGAATCAGTACATATTTTCTTACTATGAAAGGCGAAGTGCTGGTTAATACAACACTTTGAGAGCAGAAGTCAAAGAGTCAAGGACTATTAACTTTACACTTACAGTACATAAATACACATACACACACGCACGCGCACGCGCGCACACACGCACACACACAAACCTGATCCTGTCTTATAAACTGGTATTACCAATATCTTCCAGTAGATAGCGCCACATCCCATCATACTGAGTCCTCTAGGGTTTACACTGTGACGTAAGATGTACCAATCATGCACACTTTCACACCACACCACAGATTCAACCTACATGCAGAAGACATAGCGAAAATGATTATGTACATTATTAAGTACAACCAGAACAATAGCGTAATAAATAGCTCATAGCGTAATAAATAGGATAGTACAAAGTTATAAGATTTGATCATTTCTCAAATGCACTGACTGACCAACTTTGATGGACAACTTTTTTAGACAAAAATATGAACATAACATAAACATAACAGAACACAAGTTACAGATTGTGTGTGAACCAAACCTGTCGTACTGAACGTTGTGGATGTTGGGATTGAGTCAAGGCTGTTGAGTTGAATCAATTGTATCAATTGTATTATGATTATCACATTTCTAGTAAAGAGGACCTGTGGTATCCTAGTGTATGATCAGTCTTAGTTACTGAGCTTTTTCTCGTAAATTAAACCACAGAAAAAATTTGTGTGTATGTGTGTCTGTGTGTGTCTCACATCCTTTCCTCAACGAATCAGGATGTAGCCTAAAGTTTACAATAATTGTTTTTTATTACAAAACACACAGATTAAGTTATACTGTACATACAAACTTCAAATAAGACATCAGGTCAATTGACATATATTAGATTTTGGATGAAACATCTCAAAATTGCACACTTGACACAAAATGGTGTGAACAGTCACATGAGTGTTTAATGAAAAGTTAAATGTAGGTGTAGCCTCCCCTTTGCAATTGCTGCTTAGTGTAAGCATGGATGGTGCTACGAGTCCCTCAGCCAGAAGCTGGGGTCCGGCCTCTTCACCCTCTTCTCAGCATGGAGGGTGAATGAGAGAGTACAGTCTAACTTAGGGGACGCTGGTGGAGAAAGAAATCAGAGGATGGGCTCAGTGCAATGCATGGAATGGGATACACGTATTTCATACCATTCCTCATTCCATTCCATGCATTACAATGAGCCCATCCTGCGATGTCTACCTCCCCCAGGCTCCCCTGGTCTAACTACACCAGTCAATTAACAAAAACAAATCTCTGCCCTATGTCTCTGTATGGTAGAATGCAGTCTTCTCAGTCTGCCTTTCACCTTCGCCTCACAGAGTTCTGACTACGGTGTTTTTTTTAGCAATCTGTGTGCTTGGCTGTGGCTATAATGGAGTTTTAGCACAATATCAAAGTTGTCCACATCCTCATTGCCTCCTATGAGGCTCGACGGTGAGGTTTGACATAGTTGCAGGGAAGGACTACATGTATAGTTCTCCGCTGAGTGGAAGCCCTGTTTCCACCAGCCTCCACAGTAAAGAGTCACAGCAGGGCGGAGTCTGCGGGGGAGATTTCCTCTATTACCAGAAGCCCTGCATCATGTCCATGTCTCCACCTCATGTCTCACAGTGGTTTGGGCTGTCCTAGTTTCTCAGCAAATCCTCACAGTGGTGTGAATAGGGTTGTGCGTGTGTGTGTGTGTGTGTGTGTGTGTGTGTGTGTGTGTGTGTGTGTGTGTGTGTGTGTGTGTGTGTGTGTGTGTGTGTGTGTGTGTGTGTGTGTTATCTGAACAGATCTGCAGACGAGTTGTATATAGAGTTCACTCGCTGCACGTAGCTGGCATACGGCTCCACTTCCTCCACCTCTTGTACCTGAGGAACACAGAGAAACATTATGAACAAAACAACACAACTCGATACATAATATTCCAACAGTGTATGTGAAGTGAAGTATTTATGGTAATAACTTCACAGCATGCGGTAGTGGAGTACAGGGCGTACCGGTGGTGATTTGGGCTCAACTTGTGTGGTGGTGTTGGGTCCACAGCAATGCCTGGAAGACACAGAGAGAATATGACAAAAATCAGCTCAACACCACATGAAAATAACAACAAACTATGATAAATCAGGTTTATTTCTATTCATGATTTAATCATACGATAAGTCAACCTACCTGGTGCTGTTGTGCCTTAGAAAGATGTATAAACCACCCAGAACTGCCACGACAATACAGACGATACAGACCATGGAGATGATAACAATCCTCGAGGATACCCCTAAAAGATGGAATGATAAGACATGAGGCATATAATTGGTGTTTACACGCATGACCACGTTATTGTGCAATTACACTGCTCATTCAAAGCTACAGTGCCTTCGGAAAGTATTCAGACCCCTTCATAATAATTTGCCATCAATCCACACACAATACCCCAGAATGACAAAGCGAAAACAAGTTTTTAGAAATGTCAGTAAATTGATTACAATGAACATGAGGTATTTCTGTATTTCAATTGTAATCAGTTTACTGAAATTCCTAAAAACGTGTTTTCACTTTGTTATTCTGAGGTATTGTGTGTGGACTGATGGCAAATTATTTTAATTGAATCCATTTTAAATTGAGTCTATAACACGACAAAATGTGGAAAAAGTGAAGGGGTCTGAATACTTTCCGAAGGCACTGTATATACTCCTGCTGTGATTTGTGAATAGTGTGTCATTATTACCACATTTGTGATGACTTATCTCTTCTCTACCTAGGACCTCACCCCCATGACCCAGTTGGCATTTACTTCTTAATAAACCAAAAACCATAAGCCAATCTGAAAGCACAATCTGTTAGTCATATTATTCCGCCCGCCCCCCCAATCCCACTCTTTAAAAGTGCTTTGTTTGCCTTATTGCTCTGAATGAATCACATTGACAACGTGTACCTGCAGTGATCCGCAGGGTCTCCCTTTCTTCCACAGTCCAGTAGGGATGGGTGACGACACAGGTCTGGTTGCCCGTAATGACGCCCTTCGGAAGAACCAATCGACTCGTCACGGTGTAAGAACCGTCTGGGTTCGTTTTAGTTGTCGCTGAGGAGGAGTTTGATGTGTCCTGCCAAAAGATGGAGGCGGCAGGTTTCCCCCCCTCTGCCAAACACACCGCCACCCGTCTGTTGTCCTCCCACTCCTGCCAGGTAGAGACCCTCGGAGGGGCTTCACACACAGGGGAGGAGAGGAGGAATCAGACCCACCCTATACCCTATACTCAACACAGCACAGGAGCACAACAGGGGAAGCTGGTGGAGGGAGAAATCGAAGGACGGGCTCAAACACACGTTTGATACTATTCTTCATTCCATTCCATGCATTACAATGAGCCCGTCCTCCGATTTCTACCTCCACCAGCCTCCCCTGGAGCACAACATAGGCTACTCATGTGAACAAAAGCACAAAAGACACCACAGAGTCATGCTGAAATGTACAGGGTTTAAGATGAGTACATTGCACATTAGTGAAGATAAGATAATAGAATGAAAAGGAAAGGTTTTCTTACCTACTAGGGACACGTCAAAGTTTGCAGAGTTGCTTCCGCCTCGGTGCACAGATTCACAACAGTAGATCCCCACATCATCATTGGAGAATTTTGGTATATGCAGGTAGGATTCACCGTTGGACGTGTTGAGCATCACCTTATCATCGTTGCAGGAGTTGCTATCTTGGCCATCATCACTGAACGATATACGACACTTTCTTCCAGCCAGTTCTATATTCCAGATGGTGTAGATCATCTCATTCCACGTCTTATTGCTGCACTTGAGGTCGACACTACTACCCAGCTTAAAGTGTTTACTTTGGGAGACTGAAATGAATCATGAATTAAAATGAGATACAAAAAAAAAGACAATGACAAATCCAAATGTGTTATAAAGTACAGTGCCTTCGGAAAGTATTCAGACCCCTTCACTTTTTCCACATTTTGTTGTGTTATAGACTCAATTTAAAATGGATTTAATTAAAAGAATTTGCCATCAATGCACACACAATACCCCAGAATGACAAAGCGAAAACAGGTTTTTAGAAATTTCAGTAAATGTATTCAAATTTAAATACCTCATGTACATAAGTATTCAGACCCTTTGCTATGACACTCTTAAAATATGCTAAAATGCAAAAATGTCATCAACAAATCACTCAATAAATTGAATTGAGTCCATCTTAATGCAAGGATAATAGTTCATGTAATTTTGGAATTAATATCTTTGTTTTATAGGGTCTCAGATTTGCATAGTTTCCAAAGGCACTGTATCTGAACATGTGTGATGATCACAAATATATACACTACATGAAGTGGATAATCCTCTTTTTACAAGTCATACAGGATATTGAGTGGCTCTGCCGGATATATCAACACTTATCTGACGGAGCCACGCAGAATAACAGGCTTTATCCCAGAAACAGGAAATGCCTCATTTCCTCTTTCTCCTCTCCTAAAGATATAGCCCTTTTTCTGAACAGTAGCTTACTGTGAGACAATACCCATGCAGGCCCATACAGTAACAAGAGAGCAGGTTTGGTGAATAGGAAGGACTTTTACCATGGAATAGATCTCGTGTGCACGCAAACATGGAAGGAGTAGTGTGAGAGATGTTACGTCCTGAGAGGGGATGGAATTGTATGTTAGCTGAGTAGCAATGCAGAAATCAACAAAGCAGGACATTGAACGAAGCATGGTTAACATGAGTTAGAATCAGAAACAGTATAGAAGATATACAGAACCTGTGTGTTGAGCAGGGGAGGCTGGTGGAGGTAGAAATAGGAGGACGGGCTCATTGTAATGCATGGAACGGAATGAGGAATGGTATTGTGTTTGATACCATTCCTCATTACGTTCCATGCATTACAATGAGCCCGTCCTCCAATTTCTACCTCCACCAGCCTCCACTGACGTCGAGAAAGACAGATGGGCTGATCATGTATCTGCTAGTAGTTTAAAGATCAGTGACAGAGGTTTTACAAGATGGTCTCCTGACCAAAGTGTTAATGAACATTTGAAAGTTGATTTGCCCAGATTGAAAAGTTACAATAGCTGTTAGTGAAGTATTTTCCTGGCAGAGGAAACCAAGCCGTAGTGAACATACTTATGATGGTTGTAAAATATAGTAGGCCTACTGTAGGCCTACAGTATCGCAATGTTTTTGTATTTTGTTCTCAGTTTAGACATTCACTTTCTAAAAATAGCTCCTATTGTCACACATAAACTATGATGTCATGGGAGGTTGACGGTTTAACTACAGAAGTACCTCTGATGTAAGAGTTGGTTTTGGGTCACTTCCCCCCCATATTTATGTTTACATTTGACAGGTGTAACCCTTCCCTGTGGTCGTATAGAAAACCCACAAGACCCCCACACTTTTCTTCAACGATAATGTCACTTCCTCTTTAGAGTCCCCACAATGAAGAAAAGCTGTATCATACAGCTGTATTCTCAGATCTCTCTGAAATCACTATTTCCTATAAGTACAGGGGAAACACATGTTTGTTCATGTGGAAATCATACCAGCCCTCATACTCTACTATGCTACTTTTTTTCTCCCACCTGTCTGCATAATCTCCAAAAATCTGTTCCATTCACCTTGCCATGCTTCAGTCTGACCACAACTGCATGGAACTCTCAATACACATTTCACTATCATCTAGATCCTGGGGGTTTTACTGAAGCCCACATAGTTGTAGTTGAGGTAGAAGACAAAGGTTAATCAGAACAACAATAGGCAGCCAAATGTGTGTGTGTGCGTGTGTGTGTGTGTGTGTGTATAATATAAAATCTATTATGTTTATAATCTATGTGTGTATAATATAATCTATTTTTGGCTCAATCGTATTCAGTGATTAACTTTGACATAGGCCTACAATACTGATCGTGTGTGGTTCAGTTGGTAGAGCATGGCTCTAGCAATGCAACATTTCCTGTGGGACCGTATACAACAAATGTATGCACTCACTGTACTGTTAATTGCTTTGGATAAAAGTGTCTGCCAAATGGCACACACAGTATATACCAGATTAGGCCTATAGTGTTTGGAAGCTATACAGAGTATGTTCAACAATCGTTGAAATGTTATACATTTCAATAAAACATGGAGCAGCAAATAATGTTTCCATCACAAACTGCTCATTTGATGGGTTTGCAAACCAACAATAACAATACATAATGATAAATTATGATAGACACATCTTTTGTAAAGTGTATCGAGACATTGTGAAAATAAAGCCTGACTTGACGTGACGTGACGGGACCACCGTTCACCGACACCAACACCAGAAGTATAGACCTGTACGGTAAAAGAACATTTTATGAAGTGTTGAGGTGATCAAACCTTTTCTATTGCTCCATACAGACACAACCAGAAGGGATAGGATGCCTAGAATCCACAAGGTCCTCATCTCTCCAGTGGGTTTATGGTTTCCCGAGAACAGGCCACTTGTACCACCTGTCCCAAAAAACACTAGAGAACCCTATGTCTGAACCCTAAACCCTTAACCCCAAATCCTGAGCCCCTCAACCCTATAACTGGTTAGTCTGTCTTCTCTCGGGGCCCCAAATCCTTTTCGGAGATGATCTCTCTTCACCTCCTTAAGCCTGTCTGTCCCCTAGTCTTGATCGAAAGATCAACCTTCGACTGTAACTTAAAAGTTTGACTAAGTAATCCCTCCCTTCTCTCCCTTCTCCTCTGCCCACATCTGCCTCTCTCTCCCACACAGGGTGACGCTGTGAGCCACTTCCTCTCCAGTCGGTCACATGCTCACTGCAACACCAACTCTCTGAAACAAATTTAAGAAACAAGCGTCACATGCTCAAGTCATGTATCAGAAATACAAATATAAGTGTCGAAGCATCACAGTATGTGAAATTCCACATCAGATTCCATACACTCATACTGTGTGTGAGATAGGGTGGCTCCTCAAATACTGCAGGAAACCTAACTAGTTCTATCTATCAGATTATTTCATTTAGTTTTGGTGCACCTCGGTGCTGGAACAATCTACAGATTACATTAGTTGGTTGTTCTGGTGCCGCTCGGGCAATTTCTGTAATGACTGTAGCACGCAGGCAGAGGACTCAACTGCACGACTCAGAGGCAAAAACTTAAATCCAAAAGAATAGTCTTTAATTCCAAAAAAAGCATGGTTCGATACACAGGTAGGCAGTCAATGAGTATGCAGATAATCCAGTAAGGGGTAGTCAGAAAGGCAGAAAAACAATTGTAGATCAAAAACCAGGAATACTTAACACTAGGTAAATTGCTGGGATGTATGACACCAAGGTACAAAGACAAACTGGCACAGAGACAGGAGAACACACAGACTAAATACACAGAGAAGGATAATGAGGGACAGGTGAAGCCAATCAGGGCGGGTCAACAATCACACAGGCGGGAAACACACAAGGGCCGGCAGTGAAGTGTCTGAAACGAGAGACAACAAACACAAAAATAAACAGGAAACAAGAAATGAATAACATGAAACAAAGACAAACATAAACTAAGAAACAGGACGAGACGTTACAATTTAAAATTTTGATCAAGGACCTCTTTGTTGAAAATTGTGATTGTTTTTCCTGACTCTGTTTTATAATGCTGTCATTTTGTATGATGTATGCTTGTAAATTGTGTGTAAAAGTCCCTTGTGGGGGCGCTTAGTGGCGTAGCACACTAATGGGCTTACCACGTAATCGCAAGATTCCTGGTTCGATTCCGACCCTCGACCTATCTTGCATGTCATCCCTCCTCTCTCTCCCATCCTTCCTGTCAATCTCTTCTGTCTCTATCCCAATAAAGCAGAAATGGCCTAAATATATATATTTTTTTTTTAAAGTCCCTTTTAAAAGTGGTTCTCTGTGGCTCAGTTGGTAGAGCATGGTGTGGCGTGGCGCCATGCTTTATAGTGCTAACAATACTTAGGTTGTGGGTTTGTTTCCTGCTGGGACCATATATACTGAAAAATGTATGCACTCATTGCAATGTAAGTCACTATGGATAAAAAGCGTCAGCTAAATGGCATATATTACATTATTAAAAGACGCCTTGGTCTCAATGGGACTCGCTGCCAAAATAAAGGTTAAATACCATTTTATAAAAAATAATTCATGAAGCATTTTGGACATCAATCTCAGTAAGCGCTAAGTCTCGGCAAGCACGCTAAGCACGGCAACTAGCTCATTGTGACCTTAAAGTTCCCTAATGTTACGCTGCTTCATGACTGATGGGGGCTGTCGAAAGTCCCTCAGCTCCTTCATGCTGGGAAGAAACTTTCATGGCATGTCCTAAACCATAAATAGCTTGCATTTCCATTTCCATGCTATACAGCTGATTATACAGTATTGTTGTTAGCAAGAGAGAGAGAACAAACATTGATGATGACTCCTTCATCTACATTTGTTCCTCTCAGATGGGAGATTAACGGTCATATGCAAACAATTAGCCTGTGTGGTTTTGACAGAGACATAGTTTAACAGGATGTGGTTCAGTATGTACCCCAAGCACATGCTCACTTGATATTAGCAAAAGTTAGAGCAGTGTACCACATAGCAAATCACCCCCCTTCACCATCCTGTTGATAATCATCTGAACTGCAGCTGTATGGGGGAGTGGAGGGGGAGGACTGGGCCATGGCTATGTGATATGTCTAGTCATCAGAATCAGAATCACTGGATTTTATTTTCTACTCCAAATAATGTGTACAGAAATGACAAAATATAAATCAAATCAATTCCATTTGTCTAGCACTTTTTACATAGACAAATGTCGCATCACAACAAAAGTGCTTCACAACGACACCAAACAATATAAACAATAAATACAATACAAACAATATGGTCAAACACCAAACCATAGACCCCCAAAAAAACAAGCCAAGCAAAACAAAAATTCCCCAGAGGGGAGAAAGATATAGGGCACAGTGGCAAGGGAAAACATCTTGATAGTGGTGGTTTAAGTGCAGATTTAAATAATTTGCGTTACACTGAACTGCAACGACAGTCAATGATTGCAAGTGATAATGAAACCAAGCAGTATCAGTGTTTGATCTTTCTCCTTTACTTCAGTGGGTTAATATTAGCCTTTCTTTACCTAACTTGGTCATACAGCAGCCCGATCTGGTGATTGTGAGCTGGCAACACTTAACACAGAGGAAGTCGCTTTTCTCAGATATTGCAATACTTAAAAATAAAAGATGTTGGTGTTGTAATTTCTGACTATTGGCAGTAGATTACTCAAAAACAAAGATGAGACATTTCTGATGTGGCAAAAGAAGAAGGAAGCATGTGACCTACAGTAGCACTGGAATTACCTGTCATGTATAGTAGTGATAGAATATACAGAAATTACGTATAAAGAGTTATGATACTCACACATTTCACTTAGACAAACATCTACTTGTCCCATTGGTATCTGTCCATGGGTGGTTGGCTGGTGGAGGTAGAAATCGGAGGACTGGTGAACTGTAATGCATGGAATGGAATGAGGAATGATATCAAACACCATGATTCCATTCCATGAGCGTGTCTGTGATTTCTACCTCCACCAGCCTCTACTGCTGTCCATGTGGTTTCAAAGAGGACTCTGCTGGCCTGGTTGAGGTTCAGTCATGAGGACATGTCACTGTGATAAGCTGAGTGGTTTACAGCATTACTGATTTCATCTGCATTTAAACTAACCACCTCTGAGACCAGTCATAATCAGACAAGACTTGTCTGTTTGTCTGTAACTAATTCTCACTTCTCTATTATGTAATATTGTCTAAGGTCTATAAAGCCTCTAACCATGATGCAGTTAACATAACACTTAAGGGTGAAGTTGAATCTCTTCTTCATTAGCTTTGTGAGTGTACTGTGTGGTTATAGAAGAGTGACTAAATGCATTCACTGTATGTGTGTGTGTGTGTGTGTGTGTGTGTGTGTGTGTGTGTGTGTGTGTGTCCGGACATGAGGTCTCAAAGGAGCTCGGCGAACACATTAGCTATTAAAAGCCACATTGTGAAAACAATGTGTCATAATAATACTAATCATTTTTCAGCACATTTTCTTTTCCTAACTCTATGCTTGTCTATTTGACAATGCTGTTACACATGGTTATAGCCTACACATACTCTGAGCAAGGTGTTGTCCTTTTTACGGTAAATGCATTGTTTGTGTTGCTGTGGTTGGAAAAAGAAGATGATCAAGAGAATAGAGAATGCACACCCAAGTGGAGGTGCTGACTAACGGAACGTAACTCGAAACTTAATGAAAATGAAAGCAACACACTCTACTCTCTTCTCTCAGACACATTGTCACGGTATGTGTGTGTGTGTGTGTGTGTGTGTGTGTGTGTGTGTGTGTGTGTGGAAAACATTGACAAACAAACAACAAATCTGACCTGATTGTGTGTGTGTGTGTGTGTGTGTGTGTGTGTGTGTGTGTGTGGAAAACATTGACAAACAAATCTAATCTGATCTGATACTGTGTGTGTGTGTGTGTGTGTGTGTGTGTGTGTGTGTGTGTGTGTGTGTGTTACATTTTACATTTTAGTCATTAAGCAGATGCCATGATCCAGAGTGACATACAATAACTAAGTGCATGTGTGTATTCTCATCCATTCACCCAGTCCTTTACCCACAAGCATGTTGTTGCCAGTGATGCAACCCATGATCAGTTATGTCTTCCATTGCCTGCCACTCCTCCTCCTTTTCTCTAAATGTCCTTTCCTCTTATGTTGACTGGTAGCTTTTGCCATCCTCATAAGTGGGGTGAAAATATTGAGAAAAGCCCGAACATGACATACGTGATTATACTGCCCCCTGGCGAACACGATACAAACTGCGCCTCTACAGTCTTCCTCGGAAGGACCGTTTACAGTCTCCATGGTTACGGAGACGGGAGGATCATCTCTGAAGTTTTCACAGCTAGCTTAGCGAGCTAGCTAGAACTTGTTAGAACATAGCAAGCTGCACTTTTTTTTTTTAATTGAAGTGGATTTTAATTGATGCAAAAATGAGTGTGTCAGTCACTCGCACCTTTAATAAGCAAAATGAGAGCAATAAAGGTTTCAGACAACAGCGGGTGCACGACTACCTGTATGGTAAGTTTGCTAGCTGTTTGGCCTTGCTTACCTTGCTAGCTCACTGTGCGCACTGTAATCGCATTTTGCAAGCAGTCAAGATTCCATGTTTTGATAAATTGATAAATTGTGTTATAGATACCGTATACACTGTGTCCGGAGAAATGGACCATGCAAGGGCCAGCTTTAAAGCACATGCATCTGTTGACCGGGTGGTAAGTATATGGACCTGTCCGGTCAGTAGCCATCAGGGTCAGTCGGTGAGCTGGACGTTCATTGTCCATTCTTATATTTAAAATGATAAACTATAACGTGAAGGACTTAACTTATAAGACTTTATTTATATGTTAGAATATAACACAATCAAGTGAAATACAACCTTGTGAAATTGCCTCTCTTCACCTGTCCCTTCGCTCAGAGGAAAGTTCCAGAGTTTGCGGCGATGTTCAGCCACCTGCCGCATCACCCGCGTTATGCCCTGCGTCTGGACACCACAGACCCTGTACCCGCTTTTATAGACCGCCGCTGGCGAGGGCACACGGAACAACGCAGAGAGGCACTACAGCAACTGACAGGGTAACACACACACACACACACACACACACACACATTGTTCCTCAAGGAGTATGGGAAGTCGATGGATACTTCAGTGGATATCATAATTCACATACAACTTCATCTATACCAAAAAAGGTCTTTCTTTCTACTGCTGCTGTATGTCATTGTTTTGTTTTGTTTCTTTATTTAGGGTCATTGCTGGTGTTCAGTACCAAGCCAGAGGAAGTGAAGACTGTCGTGTGTCTGGTGCTGATCGCTGCAAGTTTTTCAAGCGGTAAGGTCACGGTGTGGGGTCAGGGGTCTGAGGGGAAGCCTCTGAAGTCACGAGAATAAGATCACCCAACTCTTGTTATCTTCACTGATACATCCGATTCACATACAAACCATTGAGAACTAAGGTCACACAAGACATATGTGTTCTTGTGCCAGCAGAGAAATGTTTACCTTTGTTTGAGTTTTCAGATTTAGACAAAAATATGTGTAACAAAAAATACTGGCATTAGTTAGACATTAGAAAGATTTCTCATTTCCACAACACCATTTCCCTATATTTGATCTCTCTTCCAGCCCTCTGATCCCTTTTGCCCAGCAAGTTCCCCCTGATGTGGTTTTTGCATTGCCCAAGTAAGTCCAGGACTGGTTTCTAGTTAACTCATCACAATATCAGTTGCTGTCAGTGTTAATATTGAAATCAAATTCCCCCCTCAATAAGATGAAAATAAGTCCCTCCCCACCCCCACCCCCACCCCCACCCCCTCCACGTAGAGCGAACCCCTACTCCACAGTGAAGGGGGGTAATGAGCGACCGCTCACCCCGTTCCAGCGCACTGTGGGGATCCAGACAGACTACAGGGACAGTGAGGCACAGACAGACCCCTACACCCCTGAATATGTGGTACGGCCAGGGACGGCCCCCCCAGAACTCCTGACTCTGGCCACGCTGACATGGGGTATGAGCTTAGTGGCCTATCATCTCCCTCTCTCTCTATACAGTAGTTATCTCTAACACACTCTCGGCTACCAACACTGCCCCATCCCTCTTCTCTCGTTCTAACCTTCCCTCCTGCCTGCACCCATACCTCTGATATCCTCACTGGTACCCTCCCCCATCTTCCACCCTGTCCCCTATCACCCCCCTCCCAGGTCGGGGTCTGCCTGTGGGCCTGGCGGAGGTGGAGATGATAGAGCGGGCGAGGGCTAAGCGGGCGTGGGAGGCCACGCTGCCGCCCCTGAGTGACCTCAGCCAACTGGACAAGAGGAAGAGGATGATGGACGAGATGGAGAGGAAGGAGTGGGCCTTCAGGGAGGACGAGATCCAGAAGTGAGTGAAACGAGGGAACAAGGAGGAGAGGAGGATGAATACTGGAATGAGTAGCCTGAAAGAGATGGAGGGAGTCAATGCAGAGATAATGATGTGATGAAAGTTCATACTTCAGGTATGTTCTTTCTCTCCTCCCGTGTCCACCCCCTGTCACCCCCCTCCCCTCCCCCCAGGCTGCAGGAGGCTCGTCTGGCCCTGCTGAAGAACCTCCTGAGGCAGAGAGAGGAGGCCCAGCAGGAAGCCACAGTGGAGAGACTGGACCTGAAGTACGCCCAGCACTACAGAGACAAGGAGAGCAGGCTGCAGAAGATCCGAAATGACTACATCATCTGTAAGACCTCCCAGAGCCCTGGGAGATCCATAGGATCATCTGCTTTCTGTTCGATATTCTTTGGAAATAAATATCAAGCACTCCCTTGGACATAATGAAATAAATACAGTAGGGCTTGATGCTAGACTGTATCTCTGCACTTTTCCACCTCTCTTTCTCTCTACCTCTGCCTCACTCTCTCTCTCTCTGTCTCTCTCTCTCTCTCTCAGCCATGCGGAAGTTGACGTCTAAGAGGAGGAACGTGGAGGGAAAGGTGGAACGCCGTGACATCATCAGAGACTATTCCGACTACTCGTCTCAGACGTACGCTCCAATGTCCCGCGTCGGCCTTTTCCCCGACCGCCACTCCCAACGCAACGTCGTCAAGAGCCACTACCTGAACACCTACGAAGGTCTCACTCTCTCGGACAACTTTGTCAACCCAACCCAAAGGGAATGGTTCATGAATAGTGGTCAAAAGACAACATTGTACATGGTCAAAATAGTGAGAGACTAGTCGTCTTTCTGTCTATCAATCACAGGTCTGCTGGCGCTGGAGGCGGGACTTCCCACCTCGGTGACAGAGCCTTGCATAAAGGCACCCAAACCTAAAGCCAGCAAGGGCTTCGTCAAACGCTCTGAACGCAGGGAGATGGAGCTGACAAAGACACACCAGGTACCGCACACACACACACACTGAGACACCTAGACACAGACGCACACACACCTACACACACAGTAGATAACATCCCCTTGCCTCTCCCCTTGAAGTATCTGAAGGAGGAGAAGGGGCGTGTGGAAGAGAAGAAGACCCTGCGCTTCCTCTTCAAGACGGAGAAGCCGGTACCTCGACCTCGGACCCCTGTAGTGGACGAGCCCCCCGAGGTACAGTCACCATCTGTCTGTACGGTCACTACAGTATCTGTCTCCCCCTCTCTCCTCATGTCTCTCCATCACCTCCTAGCTGCAGGTGGAGGTACTGCTGTCTGGAAGCCTTTTTCTGTTGTCTTTCTCTGATTGCTTCATTGGGTTCTCTAGGGGGATGAGGAGAGAGAATTGGCTGTCATCTACCTGCAGAAGCTGCTGAGAGGACGTTGCATTCAGAACCAGGTGTGTGCTTGTGTGTGTGTGTGTGTGTGTGTGTGTGTGTGTGTGTGTTGCGAGGATCAGGTTTATAGGTTTGTATTGGGGTGGGGTTGGGGTGGGGTGGGGTAGAAACTACCTACTGTCCCTCTCTGTCTGTGGGTGGTGTTGTGACATCATCTCTGTGCGCCCCTGGCTGTCTGGCTGGGTCAGATGTTTGAAGGCAAGCAGAAGCGCCTGCAGCTGATCCAGGAGCTGAGGACCACTCACGCCCTGCAGAGAGAGGAACAGGAGCTGCACGCAGCCGACACGCAGCTCACACTGGCCCTGCAGAAAGAGAGAGATCTACACAGACACAAGGTGAGAGAGTACACACACACACACACACACACACACACACACACACACACACACATAGAACTCAAACACTATATCTACTCTATATTTCAACTATTGTGCCCCCACTCCCCTTGTTTCCCCCGTCCCCCGATTCCAACCCTGCTGTCCTCCCTCCTGTCCCAGGCTAAACTGGTGGAGGCACACCAAGCTGGTGTTGCAGGCACGGAACTTGTGGGCATGCTGGACTTCCTATCGAAGGAGCTGATTCGTCTGCAGGAGGAGCGTAGGATCCACGCCTTCACGCTATTGGCCGAGAGAGACCGCCGCCTCCGAGAGGCTGAGGAGAGTGGGCAGAGGCAGGTGGAGGAGAGGAGACGCAGGGAGGAGGATGAGATCTTCAGAGAGGTGTGTGTGTGTGTGTGTGTGTGTGTGTGTGTGTGTGTGTGCGTATGCATGTGTGTGTGTGTGTGTGTGTGTGTGTGTGTGTGTGTGTGTGTGTGTGTGTGTGTGTGTGTGTGTGTGTGTGTGTGTGTAATAAAGGCTGTGTATTATCTGTACTGTAGGTGGTGAGGGTGCACCAGGACACTGTAGACCTGTATCTGGAGGACATCATCCTGGGCACCCTGGAGCAGACAGCAGACGAGCAGGCCAGGGAGGAGATCCACAGAGTGGCCCAGGAGGTCAACAACATCGCATATGACATGGAGGACACGTACGACTCACACACACCATCTTTTTTACTGTAACTTTACGATAGTGTGCATTTATGATTTGCCCCTCAGAGACAACCAGTAAGATCAGAGTGTGTGTGCTTGTGTGTGTGTGTAGTCGGAACAGTATGCAGTCGGAGGAGATTGTGGCAGACCTGGTGTATAGCTTCCTCATTCCTGAGGTCCACAAGATCAGCGTCAGGGAAAGAGGTGACAGGACAACAGAGACAGAATATCTACTGTCCCCGATGCACCCTCTGTCACCACATACAATACAACATAGTGTGTCTGTGTCTGTGTCTCAGTCTCAATATAACTATAACCTCACCCCCCTCTATTTCCCCCTCCCCCTCCCAGTGCACCAGAGCCAGCGTAGGCACCTCCAAGCAGCTCATCAGATCATCCATGGGGGAGCAGGGGGCTCCACGGTCCCCCTGAGCCCTCTGGGGACCCAGCAGCCCTCCTCACCCTCAGACAGGGCCTCCAGCCAGCTCCTGGAGGAGATGATCAGCCGGGTGGAGCAGGAGCAGCAGGAGGGAACAGCCATTGGAGGGCAGCAGAGAGAGGGCTAGGAGAAGGAGCCAAAGAACATGCTGAGACGAGTCAAATGTCTCTGAGGCGAAGGAAAGCAATGCAGTTCAGATGTGTGCAATATTTCCCATTCACAAATTATATTCAATAAAATGTATGCTATCGCTGTTGACATGATCTGTGTGTTTAGTCAGTTATTGTGTCACATTGTACAGAGGTGCTGTGCTTGACATTTCAGGGTCAGGTTGAGGATTAAGAAAGTTATTTGAAGAGAACTGATTTGCCACACTGCGGAAGGTCAACAGTTCAGTTAGCCAAAGGGCTCGGGTAACACATTCTACTGTCACATGAATGGGCCTATGATGTGCAGTTGTCAGTATGAGCACGTACTCGATCTTCCTTTGACACCACGTTTTAGCCACAGTAGACAAGTCCATTATGTAAGGTGGCAGACTTGAAGTTAACCTAAAGAACAAACGTGTTCTATTCAACGTAAAGTGAGTCGCGTAACTTGTCACCGTAACCAGGAAGTATAAGAAGTTCGCGTCTAGTCAAGCCCCGCAGTGAAGACTGGGCGAGTGATGTTGGATGCGTTATTTCCGATCGTTTCGAGCCTGAAACAGCACTACCTTAAGCTTCAAACAGTCACGGCACACGGAAAGTCGTCTTCGAAGAAACGGGAACTATGATTATCCAGAGGTCATGTTTTTGTAAGTCAGTTTTGTACTGTATTGCCACTGGACAGAGACAAACTGGTTGCGCGACTAAACGGTGCGCAGTTGGATACACTTATAAAAGCTGGGGTTATAACCGCGTTTAAACCCGCTCTGAACATCAAATACATGTTGCGACATTGGATCTATAGTCTATCATTTCAGGTCAATAAGTTGTTTTGTTTTATGATTTAGATCGATTGGTTTTACGATTGCGCTACAGAGCAGACAGTTTACTAATGAGCAAAGCACTGGAAATCAGTTACTGTGCATGTCATATACAGTCAAATCAACATTTCACACGATGTTTTCATATTGAAATCCAATGTTGTATGGTGTTTTCATTCATAATATGATATGGCAGGGTTATCACTGTTGACAAGTGTACTACTCAGCTGTACCCTGTCCCATGTCTCTGTTGGTTACGTCAAAGCACATGAAGGATGAACGCTTTTAGTCACCTCAGTGTTTGGTCAATGTGGTCAAAGTACGGCAGCTGCTACCACCTGCTTCTTATTGCTTCTAACACTTTGGACCTCTGGCACCTTTCTCGTGGTTGTATGGAGGTGGTTAGGCCTATTAAATGTGCTTTTTTGTGTTTTTGGCTGGGAATGCAACATTGTTAAGCTTTATGGTATTACTATTGCAGGCAGGGTATTTCTTTATTGTCCTTTTTTTCTGTGTGTGTGTGTGTGTGTGTGTGTGTGTGTACTTTGCCCCCCACTGTAGCCTGTCACATCTCAGAGCACTAGGAGAGAAAACAAAAACCAAAAAAACAACTGGAGTAAACTGGCTTTCTAGTTACTTCACATGTATGTGGAAAGAGACCAACGTTTCTGTCAACAGACCATCATCTTTTCCAAGTGTATTTATTCTGACTCTTCGAGAACTGCAATTTCCTATCTCCGTTTGATTCAGTCAGGACACAAGGCCATTATATTAACATCAATTCAGCCTTTTCAAACTGTCTGAATGAACAAGTGAATGAGTTCCTAAGAGGTCCATTAGCAAAGTGGAAGACCAGCACTTAATCACACAGGACACTCAGGGTCAAGAGGAAAACAAAAGTGTCTTTATTAAAAGCCTTCATGAATGCGCTTTCACAGGAAACTCAATAATCACGTTAAATAGTGCTCTTTTACAGTGAAATGTCTTGTGGAGCTCAGAGCATCAGGATTCTATTATTACAGCCCATTATATGCATTCACTAATTGGCCCTGTTGAGATGCACTGTTCTTGGACCTTCTCTCA
The DNA here is from genome assembly GCF_951799395.1 of Argentina silus. Taxonomy (NCBI): domain Eukaryota; kingdom Metazoa; phylum Chordata; class Actinopteri; order Argentiniformes; family Argentinidae; genus Argentina; species Argentina silus. The sequence goes on from NC_139666.1 coordinate 19,691,234, forward strand.
GTCAAAACTAATTTGTGTGTGTGTGTGTGTGGGTGGGTGGGTGGGTGTGTGTGTGTGTGTGTGTGTGTGTGTGTGTGTGTGGGGGGGGGGGGGGGGGGTAGCAGCTTGATCAAGAGGTGACTCCTGTGGGTGCCATGGTAACGTGCTCTCCCTCCTGTTTCTGGATGGAGAGTATAGGCTGGTCACTGTGTGTGTGTGTGAGTGTGAGAGAGAGAGATGTAGATGTAGAGAGTTCTGCTGTGTGAGTGCAAGCTTCATTCCAGATAAGTGAGGGCTGAGCTGTGTAGGCTGGTTGGTAGCTGTAGTACTGTAGATTCTCCAGGATCTGACACCATCTGAAGGGTAAGTGACTCACTGTGACTGAGGACACTCTGCCCTTTAAATCAGAGAGACTCATACTTAGTCAGGTATTGGTTGTGTGTGTGTGTGTGTGTGTGTGTGTGTGTGTGTGTGTGTGTGTGTGTGTGTGTGTGTGTGTGATCAGAGAGAAGTGTGCACTGCTGACTGTCATATTGTGGATATAGGTCATGTAGTTCATTGGGAACATCCGTTTGTGTCAGCTTCACTTTTGGTGCCAGAATCACAGAATGCAGTTCTCTGAGTCATCTCAACTTCTCAGAACAAAGACACAAGTTTAAATGGTTAGGGCATATTCAAATGCTTACAGTTTTATGTCTTCTTTTGACAGACACAGCACAGGCATGATTATGAATAGTAGGTTGTGTTTGGACATGGTATTAGTATGTTTTACCGATATTTACTTCAGATCACCATATAAAGCTTTTACATCATATTTTGATGATAAAACCATCGAGTTGTGTTTCTATTTACGGTCTGATGTCCACCCATCTCAGTCTATCACAGACACTCACGTTTCATATCTTTGTATTTAATTACGTTTCTATTTAAATTGATCCTTTTTGCTCTTTAATGAGTGTAAATGAGGTGACCAACATGTGTGCAGGGGTTTGGCCTGTAAGACATCTTTTATCAATACGAGATTCGAGTGAAATGGCAAATTGAGGCGGATGAGATGAAGAGAAGACCGAACTAGTGGATTAAAAGCAGACTAGAATAACGTGTATGTTGATGATGAACCCTCTAACCTCTAACATGGGTTGTTGAAAGTAGTTTAAGGTGGACTGAGAGATGATGAAACAAGTCTGTTGTGAAAAAGAAACAACAACAAAACTGGTCATTTAACAGCTGCTTTTCATCTCGTATGTCATAGTTGGTCTGTTTCATTTGAATTGAATTTGAAATAGAATAGGCTTACAGCATATCACTCCATCCCATTCCCAATGGTAACATATCTGTGGCGTCTGTTACAGCGCTCCTCTCAGGTCAGAATGAGTAAGGACGTTCTCAGCGACCAGGCCCCCTCTCAGACCTCTGCAGAGGAAGAGGAGGATGAGAAAGAGGATGAAGAGGAGGAGGATGAAGAGTCCAAGGTGTGTCAGGTGTGTGGCGATCGGGCCACGGGCTACCACTTCAACGCCATGACATGTGAAGGTTGTAAAGGCTTCTTCAGGTGAGCGCTAACACACACGCGCATACACACACACACACACACACACACACACACACACGCTCACAGGAACACACATACACACACACTCTCTCATACACACATACACTGACACTCACACACACACACACACCTCATAGTAGACAGCGAGAAAGTGCACAGTGTAGTGTAGTATCTTGCCATTTCAAGAGAAACATCTGTTTTGTGTGTGTTGAGGAGGAGTTACAAGAAGGAACTCGGGGTGTAGTTGGTATGGTAATAGTTACCGTGGTTACCGCACCTATCGAGCAACAGTAGGAGGGACAGATGGAGAAGAGGGGGTTGTAGTAGAGACGGGTTGAGAGAGAGAGAGAGAGAGAGACGTGAACCTGTCCTTGTTCCCTCTACTCTGCGTTGTAGTGACGGTACATGTGTTCTTTGTCCGTGTCTGACGGTGACTCTGGTTTCACTGTCCCTTCTCTCCCAGATCACTGGTTCCTCCAGCTCCACGTAGTCTGACAGGGGCTGGAAACATCATGTTCCTCAAGGCTATCAGTGGTCTCCAATGGAGATAAAAGCATAGACGCATAAACCGCCTCGTTCAGTGAGAGGTCAGGTGCTCTTTCCTACCCATGGACACATTGGGATTGATTGATTGGTTGGTTGACTGGTTGGTTGGTTGATTTCTATGTGTGAAGCATTTATGACAGTGACCTTTGATCATGTTAATGAGCGCCGTGCATTTTGTATGTGTGCATGTGTACATGTGTACATTTCAAGGTGACCCCGAAAAAAACAGATGTGTATTTACAGTTTATGAGCAGACTTTTATCAGAGATGTCCTATATTGAACGAGGCTTCGCCTTTTATATAAAGTGTGTGTCACACAATTCCCCCGATTCAAGAGAGATGTGTCTCTACATTGGACTTGTCACATATGTGAGGCACATAACATCACTGCACTCCTCAAACATGCTCTTCATCCAGCCTATTTCTATGTAAACGTTGTCTATAACTTGTGTGTGTGTGTGTGTGTGTGTGTGTGTGTGTGTGTGTGTGTGTGTGTGTGTGTGTGTGTGTGTGTGTGTGTGTGTGTGTGTGTGTGTGTGTGTGTGTGTGTGTGTGACTCATGTCCCTGTCACTCATGTTGTATCAGGCGTGCCATGAAGCGCCCAACGAGGTTCAACTGCCCACTCCGCAATATCTGTCTCATCACCAAGAGCAACCGCCGGCAGTGCCAATCCTGCCGACTCCGCAAGTGCCAGTCCATAGGCATGCTCAAAGAGCGTGAGTGTGTACACACACACACACACACACACACACACACACACATAAACACACACAGCTACACACATGAACACACACAGCCACACACACAAATACAGTATCAAGGACATGTTTAGGGTTGTGTTAACGTGGTGACTTACTTCTCTCTGTTGCCGTAGTGATCATGTCTGATGATGCAGTGGAGAAGAGGAGGAATCAGATCAGGAGGAAGAAGATGGGGGAAGCCCCTCTACACCTCTCACCCCAACAGGAAGACATCATACAGGAACTGGTCAACGCCCACCTCAAGACCTTCGACGCCACCTGCTCCCAATTCAATGAGTTTCGGGTGTGTTTCTGTGTGTGTTTCAGTGTGTGTGTGTGTGTATATGCGCCTGGATGTTTATTACTATGCCCTTCTATAACAAGATCAGGTTGTCTGACTGAGTTTGTATGTGGTTTTTCAGCCCCTGGACAGAGACCGCAATCCCATGTTTGTGTACAACCAGTCTGCTCGCGAGCCAAGTAAACCACTGACCAGATCTCAAATCTCTAACCAGGGAGGAAACAACTTACCTTCCTCTCACTCTACCTCTACCTCCACCACCACCTCCTCCTCCTCCCCCTCTTCTGCCTTTTCCTCCTGCTCTTTGGAGGGAGAGGAGAAGGAGGAGAGGAGCGAGGGAGAAAGGAATACAGTGTTCACCACTCTGCCCCACGTGATTGACGTCACCACCTATATGATCCAGAATATCATCAACTTTGCCAAGGGACTCCCCTGCTTCAGGTGTGTGTGTGTGTGTGTGTGTGTGTGTGTGTGTGTGTGTGTGTGTGTGTGTGTGTGTGTGTGTGTGTGTGTGTGTCATACGTATATGTGTGTTTCTCTCTCACCACCTGTGTATCGTGTCTGGTAGGTCCCTGGCCATCGAGGACCAGATCTCTCTGTTGAAGGGAGCCACATTTGAGATGGTTCAGATCCGCTTCAACATGATGTTCAACGTCCAGACGGGCATCTGGGAGTGCGGCTCGCTCACCTATTGCATGGACGATGCCGTCCGAGGTGGGTCAGCGCCAGGGGAGGCTGGTGGAGGTAGAAATCGGAGGACGGGCCTCATTGTAATGCATGGAACGGAATGAGGAATGGTATCAAACACACGTGGAGAAGGAGGTGTGTTGAGGAGCTCAGTTTGGGGGGGGGGGGGGTTGTCAAGATAATAAGCCCTTAAGCCCTTTTGTCATTGTCATTTCCTCTCTGCATGAGAGAGAGAGGGGTGAGGGGAGGGGGTTCATTTCTCAGAAAGAGAGAGAAACACACTCGCACGCACACACACACACTGACAGGAGCTGACATAGCTCCTGTGGATGAAGGTATACACACTGTACATGTGACAGAAAGTGGTTGAACCAGTCCTGCAGTGTCTTAAAACATTTCAGGCATTCTTCGTCACTGTCTGTACATGTATGTACTGTCTGCCTGCCTGCCTGCCTGCCTGCCTGCCTGCCTGTCATTATTTGAGTTGATTAATATACTAACTCAAATGTGCTTAGCGAGTGATCAGGAAGGGAATGAACAATGTGTTATTCCAGTCAGAAAGATAAGAGGCGGAACTCAGATATAGTGCCAGGGCTAACGCTAGGCTAACTACTGCACTGGCTGGTTGCTATGAGGCTGACTACTGCACTGGCTGGTAGTGATCTGACTGGTGACTCCAAGAAACAACAGTCACAACAGTCAAGCATCCCTGTGTATCTATATTTTGAATACAATACGCATCTAAACAATACGTATCTAGACTACGCAATGTTTGTTTAATCGTCTGTGTGTTTGTACAGATTTGAGTGTGCTCTTCAGCTGTTTGTTGTCATGCCGAAACACACAAGGGCCCTTTATTGAGAAACAGTCCCAACCGTCCCAGCCTCCGCTGACTAAGTACATGTGGAGGCTGCCTTAGACCTTCTGGATAGGTCACTTCCTTCCCATTCAGGATTTGCACAGTAGCCTTCATGTTCCTGTTGCCATGAGCGACCATCTGAAGGAGCTGCATCCAAGGGGACATTGTTTTCCCAATCTGATTGGTTGGGTATGCTCTTCTTGGGTAAGGTAAGGTAATCAAAGGGCTCTTGTGTTTCAGCATGACAACAAACAGCTCTATCTGTATACACACACACACACACACACACACACACACACACACACAGTTAAACAAACATGCGTGGTCAAAGTTTAGACGTGTCAAGTTAGATTAACAGTGAAGTTCAACTTTGGCCGCCCTTCCTTTGGCCAAGTTGGCTTCTCTTCTATGCTGTGTATTCACAGACCAGTGTTTGAACTGGGAGGAGGAGACAGTAGTCCACGCTGTGTTGCTGTTTGCTGAGGAAGATTGGATTTCCCTGGTCTCTTTTTCATATGACTATAGATTGTTGAATTGCCAGCTTTCTATTTTTTGTTTAAAGTGCTGCCATGTCCCTCTCTATCTCTTTTTTGGTATTTTCTACTTTCTGCCTCTCTCTCGTTTTACTCCAGTCACTCAATTGTCTACCCTATCACTCTCTTCCCGATCTCTCTCTCTCTCTCTCTCTCTCCTCAACCTAATTTATTCCCTCTCCCCTCCCTCCCTCCCTCTCTCTCTCTCCCTCTATCTCTCCCTCCCCTGTAGCTGGTTTCCAGCGCCACCTGCTGGACCCTCTGATGCGTTTCCACTACACCCTGAGGAGCCTGGGGCTGCAGGAGGTTGAGTATGTCCTCATGCAGGCCATCTCCCTCTTCTCCCCAGGTAACACCCCCCCACACCTCCCGCGCGCGCGCACACACACACACACACACACAGATTCTATAGGAGATTTGACGTATAACCTTTTTTCCCCCAACACGCACACTCATACAGATGGACATAATACACACACACACACACACACCAGCATATGTTGGAAGCTGCACAGGGTCAGTCTGCTGTGTGAATGCCTACTCATTATTGCGATTGTGAACGTGCTCTGTCCTGATCGGCAGACCGACCGGGCGTCACGCACCATGACGTGATTGACACGCTGCAGGAGAAGCTGGCGCTCACGCTGAAGGTCCACATCGACTCCAAGAGGACGGAGCCAGAGAAACAGTGAGTCAAGTCAAGCAGCCAATCCCATTTCAACCTCTGGCCCTTATTCCTAGACACCCCTCTGATCCACGTCCGACCTTGCCTCTCCAGCCTGCTGTACCCCAAGATCCTGGCCTGTCTGACGGAGATGAGGACCATGAACGAGGAGTACACCAAACAGGTGCTGCAGATCCAGGACATCCAGCCGGAGGTCTCTCCTCTCATACTAGAGGTGGTCAGCAAAGCCCCCTGAGACACCCACCCTCCCTCCCTCCCTCCCTCCTATCCTCCCTCCCTTCATCCCATCCAGCAACAGGCACCAACAGGGACACCTAAACCACCTGTTGAACAAGTGTTCAGGATGAACAAGGCCCCCCAGAGAGACCCTCCCTCCCTCCCTCCCTCCCTCCAACCAGCATCAACAGGGACGCCTTAACCACCCTGAGACAGAATGAATAACGGCTGTTTTCACGTTATACGGCGTAGGAAAGGTGCTCAGCTCGCTGTGAACTTTGCCGCTGCCGTGCCGCCTACCAAAGCCTCATGGTCACTATGGTGTTTATAACAGTGGAGGCTGGTGGAGGTAGAATGAGGAACACCATTCCCCATTCCATTCCATGCATTACGATGAGCCTGTCCTCCCATTTCTACCTCCACCAGCCTCTGCCACTGGTTTGGAACGACATATCCTCATCTATCTCTCTCAAACAGACATGCTGCAGGGTGGCCTTTGTGACGAGGCTTCCACTGGGGGAAGGAAACCAGCAAAGACCAACAGACCTGTTCAGCTACTCTCAGTCACAGTGTCAAAGCAAGCACATGCGGGAAGAGGATCCTAAAAGATAATGGCAAATGTGTTTTTCCTCTCAAGGATGTAGTTGATGTTCTTTCAAAACCAATGTCAGTCACTTTAATACCAAAAAAGCCATGTGTTTGATCTGAATTGTGAGATTGTATTTTTCTAATTTAGATATATATTTACAGTATGGGGTACAGTATATATATTTCAGGATTATCCTGAATGTAATACATTCCAATATGCAATAACATTATCTGCATAATCAATACATACAAATACATATCAATACACTATTTAATTATGAAAGTCATATAATCATATCAGCACATGTTGTGTTATTGTGGGGACACACCTGTCCTTTCTAGTTGTCTAGGGACTCTGGAGTGACTCCTTTTTTTCTGTGAAAACACTTCACTACTGTCTGTCATCGTCTTCTTCAGAGACGTCCCTGTCTCTGGCGGGTGGGTCATGTGTCTCCTCGCTGGTGAGGTTTAACAATAATCTCTCTCACACCGAAGTGTCACAGGTTACAACAACACAGTCTCATAAATTAGCATTCAGAATCACAATCAGGATCACTGACACAGAATCGCTCAATGTTACGGTTCATGTGTATTTTAAGAATGTGAGTGTGAGTTTTGTTGTGTTGTGTTTCTATTGGAAATCTATGGTTTCCCATGTGAATTTTGGCACTTTCATATGTAAACGTTTGTGATAAGCTGTGTGAATGTCAGGTTATGGTTTTCTCTCTTGAATGTATCTTTTTTTTTTTTTTGTGGTGTGACGTCAGCAGACACCCACAACCTTTGAACTTTGCCTTGTGATATACGGTGCTGCCCCCCCCCCCCCCCCTCCCTCCCTCCCTCCAGTTCCACACCGGTGGAGGTAGAAATCGGAGGACGGCCTTATTGTAACGCATGGAATGGAAGGAGATCAAACACGTGTTTGATACCATTCCTTATTCTATCCCATGGATTACAATGAGCCCGTCCTCCGATTTCTACCTCCATTAGCCTCCCTGTGTATCAGGCAGAAGGAGCTTTTTGTGTTCCAATGTTTATGTAAATAAAAAAGAAGTTCTACATTTAAAGTTTTATCTTCAAATAAAACCTTTAGTCAAGGGCAAGATCTTGATAACAATATATATTCAGTTGTATTACAGATAAATGAAGCATGTCATAAATCTATCAATGGGCTGCAAAGTAGATTGGACAGCGCCCCCATGTGGCCAGTCACAGCAACTGTGTCTACTGAATTGGCATTGCATTACAGCCACCAGATACAACTGAACCAGGGGAGGCTGGTGGAGGACACGCTCATTGTAATGCATGGAATGGAATAAGGAATGGCATCAATTCAATTACATTCAATGCATTACAATAAACCTGTCCTCCGATTTCTACCTCCACCAGCCCTCCCCTGAACTCCACATTTGCCGTCATAAACTTTGGGATGCTTTCTCTGAGAATGTAAGGGGAGAGGTTTGTCCATTTCAAAGATAACTTACTGTAGTTATATATAGACACACACACACACACACAGTAAAAACAGGCCAATACAATGGTGTGTTCATTTCCAGGCTATCCTACACTTTATTTAATGCAAATTACAGTACCAGGGAACCAGGGGACTATTCCTCAGAGCACGCATGGGGAATATTTACAGGGGCGCACATTTAGCATACCTTCACAGAACAAAAAAAACAAAAAGAAAAAACATTTCAAATGAAATATAAATTTCAGTCACAAACAGAGGCATTCAAGTAGTAGTATTGTTATATAGGTTGTTTTTTGTTTGTTTTTCTTATTTTTCTTTTAAACCCAGATAGCATATTCTTCTGCCACAATTGTGTGTGCGATGCGGTAATCTGTATATAATTCACTATCCTTGCTTGTCTTTTCTTTTTTTTTTTGGTAACTGTTTTAAACCTTCGTGATGGTTTTTTTTTTTGTCTTTTTTATTTATTTATTTATTTTTATTTATTTTTTTTACACGGTTCACTCTGGTTGAACTGGAGTCAGGAGAGGTGAAGTGGTCACACTGCGTTTACAGGCCCGGTGGTGGGATAGCAACACGTCTATGAATGCAAATATTACAGCAAGCATGACAGGAGAGGAGGGGGGGGGGGCTACAGGACCAACCCTTTAGGTGCTACTGAATACCCTACACACCACAGGAGAGAGAGGCAGAGGGACACAACCAGAGAGAGAGAGAGATAGAAAAAGAGAGAGAGAGAGAGAGAGACAGAGAGAGAGAATATGCATTATTGCCCCTTCGGATGGCTTGTCACAACATAGACATCGTAGATTGGCTTTGATACCACAACCAGAACCAACACTGTGAACAAATACAGATACACACTGTATATGACGCTTGAATCCATCCTCACAACCCCACTTCCAAAACACACGTGTGTGTGTGTGTCCCCTAGTTTAAATCATTGGGGGAAAAAAAAAAAAAAAAAAAAAACATTTATCAAAGTAAAGCACTCATCTTCAAACAGTTTTTTTTTTTTTTCGTTTTTTTTCGTTTTTTACAGATAATATCTGTATGTTTTAGAAACAAAATCATGTGTCATAATGACTTAACTGCGAGGAGGGAAAAGGAGATGGAGAACAAGGATAACTCAACGGTACAGTCTGTGTGTGTGTGTGCTAGGGTGGGGATGACTGAAGATCTGAGTGGGCATTAAAGAGAGAGAGAGAGAAAGAATGAAAGAGAGAGTGTGTGTGTGTGTATGAGTGAGTGAGAGAGAGAGAGAGAGAGAGTGTGGTGGAGAAGAACACATTCAACAGCACCATATGGGAAAGTCACAATGCAGGACCAAGTGATGGGTGAGGGTGAGGGGTCGGATGTGCGTGTGCGTGTGTGTGTGTGTGCGTGGTAAGGGCGGGAAGGACAAGGCGAAGGTGTATGAAAGCAAAGGCACTCCAAACTATAGATACACTATACATGACTAGTTATTGTTACAATAATACAGCTGTCATCTACCGTACTGTACAGGTAAGATTGAACTATATGGCTGGATAACGCTCATCATCATCTACAATATCCAACAGACAAGTCACTTTTGCCCTGATTTTTTTTTTCTTATTATTTTCTTTTCATTTATTTTTTGCCCCCCACCCCCTACCCTACCCCCCCGATGTTGTCTTTGTTTTTGCTCATAGACAGTACATGGGTCTGCATATATACACATACCATGACAACATGAAAAGAAAACAACAAAAAAAACAGATAAAAACAAACAAATAAACCCCCAAAAAATAACAACAACAACAACATACACATCAGGATTTGGTGAGGAGCATTTATACTGTATATACAAATTCTGTTGTGTGTTTTTTTTTTTTTTTTTTTTTCATAGTTAACCTTAAAGTAAGTCGCTTCCGAGAGAGCAATTGTACCAGTGAGGTGGCTCTGTGTGTGGCTGGTGGAGAGGTGAGACTTAGGAAGAAGAGGGGGAGAGAGGAGGAGAGGAGAGGAGAGAGAGAGAGAGAGGGGGGGGGGAAGGCTAGATAAACACTGAGTCAGTGGTCACAATACAAGAGAACAAAAAGTGAGAGAGGAGGACTCCTCACAGACCACCCAGAGACCACCCCAGAAACACCTCTCCACCAGTTTAGGGAAAAAAGGTAAAAGAATTGACTTTGAAATCTTCTCATAGATAGACAAGAGATGTGGTCAGGGGAAGACGCGCCCCTGGAGACGTCACTGTCACAGAGTCGCCGTCACAGAGAGTCATCGTCACAGAGAGTCATCGTCACCAAGTCACCGTCATTCAAAGAGTCAGTGTCAGAGTCACCGTCAAAGAGAGTCACCGTCACAGAGACTCAGTGTCACCAAGTCACCGTCACAGAGTCACCGTCACAGAGTCAGTGTCACAGAGGGTCAGTGTCACAGAGTCACCGTCAGAGAAAGTCAGTGTCACAGAGAGTCACCGTCACAGAGTCACTTTGAGTGGTAAATAAAGGACAGTAAGGAATAGATCACTGTCTAAACCCGTCTACAGCATCAACAAACACATATGGACAAACAGAAAGAAGGGAAGTGGCTGCTGGAATCCAAAACATCTCTCCAGCACAGAGAACACGTCGCCATCTTGGCTCTTCTTATGTCTCTAGTCAGCAGGCAAATATTGCCACTGCTCTTGCCAGACAGACATGAGCTAACCGTTATGATTTCTGAACCATTGAAGTATAATATACATATATCTATATATACTTTTTTACATAATGCAAAGTAATATATAAACTGTGTATGTATGTATATATAATACAAGCACACAGAACAGGGAGACATGTTGTTACATACAGCTCACATGTCGATCCGAAACTGGACTGCCCAAGTCCGGGGGAGAGTATAAAACAAAAATAAAAACAGAATCCGAATAAAACCGCTCGCTAAACCCTTTTTTTCTTTTCTTTTCTTTTTTCTTTTTCTTTTTTTAAAACAACCCCAGGCAAACCCTCTGATTGGACTGTCCATAACCACAAACATCAGGGCCATCATGCATCTGTGTGTGTGTGGGTGTGTGTGTGTGTCTACAGTATGTGTGTGTGTGTGTGTGTGTGTGTGTGTGTGTGTGTGTGTGTGCCTCATGCCTAATCAGCAGTACTGAAGGTCAGATGAATGCGGGGGTGGGGTGGGGAGGGGTGAGGGGGTGGGGGGAGGTGGTAACCCTGGATGCTCCTTACCATACTCAGGCCATGCACTAGAGGAGGAGCCAGGGTAACCGCCCAGGGGGGGGCAGGGGTCAAAGGTCAGAGGACAAGGTGATGGTGAGAGGCATAACAATTTGGAAAGAGAGGAGGGAGAGACCTGTCAGGTAATGGTGGAGGAGGACGTTGGCTAGAGAGGGGGAGGTCCGTGAGCGACCGTGATATATATATATATATATATATATAGATAGATAGATATATATATTGTCCTCTTAGAAACATTAGCAGGCTAGAGTTATGTGTACATTAGGTTTATATATGAGTATTTTAGTTGTTTCAACAGACTCCCCCCTGCCCCCCCCCCCCCCCCCCCCCCCAACCCCAACCCCTCCGCTCTCCCTCCCTATAGGGGTAAACAGAGAGACGTCCTCAGTGGAGTATCTACAACCAATCAAACAGGTTAGAAGGGGTCAGGTGGGGCGACACTCCGACTTGATAGGTGTCTGTGTGTTTTGTCGTTGTCATGGCGGCTGTTTTTTTTTTTTTCCCCCAGCGGTAACCCCGGCCATGTCAGTGTCCCTCCCCTGTCCGTCAGAGCAGAGGATGAGAGGGGCCTGTGGGGAGGGGGGGGGGGGGGGTGTGGTCGGGGGGCGGGGCTGGGTGTTCAGGAGGTGGAGTTGGAGGCGGAGGCTGAGGCGGTAGTGGTGCTGGGGCCTCGCTCTGTGCTGCCTCCGTCTGGAGAAAGGAAGGAACATCACAGTTACTCATTAGAATCATCTATCGAGGGCTGAATACGGCACTGGAGGGATTAGTGGGACGGATGAAGGGGTAGAGAGAGAGAGGAAAGGAGAGTGGGGGGGAGAGAGAGAGAAAGAGAAGGGGGAACGAGAGATGGAGGTGGTGGAGGTGGGGGTGGGGATGGAGAGAGAAAGCAGGAGATATGGAGACAGAGAGTCAAAAGTGAGATGAGAAGAGATGGGGTGATAGAGAGAGAGAGAGAGAGAGAGAATGAGAGCGCTGACCTGTAGTGGCGGAGGCGTTGGTTGGGGTGGAGGCGGCGCCCTGACTGCGAGCGTGGGCGGGGATTAGGATGGAGGCCAGTGAAGGATTACTGGACAGCTCTGAGGGGGAGAGACAAGTGACAGCAGATTAGAGCAGATTACAGCGGATTACGGTAAATGCATCAAAGCCCACCTCAGCCCCCAGGTAGGAGTCTAGAGATTAAAGCAGATACCATAAGGTCAGTTCATATAGCAGGACTAGAGAGACAGCATCACAGCATGACATCAGCAGTCATACGTAAGAATCACTGTCTTACACAACACTAACATCAACAACATCTGAGAGAGAAAGACAGGCAGACAGACAGACAGACAGACAGGCAGACAGGCAGACAGGCAGACAGACGGAGAGAAATAGTTGAATAGAGGGACGGAGGAAAAAACAGACAGACAGTCTGTCAGAGTGTGTGTGTGTGTGAGAGACAGGGGGAGCGATCGAGAGGAAAAACAGAAAAAAGAAAGAAAGAAAGGAAAGGTCACACAGAAAGAGAGTGAGACAGAGGAGTGAGTGTGTGTGTGTGTGTGTGTGTGAGAGAGAGAGAGAGCTGTACCCTGGGTGGTGAAGTTGAAGAGGGAGGGCTTCTCCCGCCCGTTGGGCAGCTTGACGTTGGGGTCCCGCAATTCGTCAAAGAAGGAGTGTGCACACGCCTCCAGGGGGGTGAGGCGGGCCGTGGGCGTGTACTCCAGCAGGCGAGAGCATAGGGCGATGGCCTCGGGGGGCGTACGCGGCCGGAACACCTGGCGAAGCAATCACAGCGCGGGGGGGAGGAGTCAACGAGCCAGTCACAGAGAGGCGCTGGAATCAGCGAGTCATCAATCATCGTCATCATAATCGAGACTATATATAGAAATGAAATACTTCAATGATTAAGCTGAGTACTACCACAGACCATGTGAGAGAGGAGACATGCCGTGGTCTCTCTCAGAAACGTCAGCATGAGATGGAGATCATCACGAGTACGCGCACGTCGACATGAGGATGAATGGAGATATGATCTACAGGCATGCTCGAATGTATAGGAACCGAATCGTCTGGCGTTGACGACACGCCGGACTGTGTGTTATCAAAGTACTGTTTGTCTTTCTAACTCTTCTGAGGTAGAGCAAGTCTCCTGTGATTGACTGTGTGTGTGTGTGTGTGTGTGTGTGTGTGTGTGTGTCTGTCCAGTTCATCTACGAAGGTAAATCTCCAGTGATTGTCTGTGTGTCTGTGTGTGTGTGTGTGTGTGTGTGTGTGTGTGTGTGTGTGTGTGTGTGTCTGTCTGTCTGTCTGTCTGTATATGTGTGTGTGTGTGTGTGTGTGTGTGTGTGTGTCTGTCCAGTTAATCTATGAAGGCCTCAGCCCTACTGGAGCAGTCCATTAGGAGAAGCTTGCACACTGACTGACTATGTGGCTGTGGGATGCAGTTCTACAGGACAACCACAAGGTGGAGCCTGAAGAGCCGCCACGAGGACCTGCTCCAGCATGCTGCCTGCTCATTGGCTTAAGACGTATTATAGATCATCCAATGCCAGAGCAGTGGGCAGGGCTTCTAAGCAGGGGGCAGGGCAAGGAAAGGATGAGACATTTCCAAGGTATTCAAACAGGGCCTTACTTTGTGTGTGTGTGTGTGTGTGTGTGTGTGTGTGTACAGTCTGCCAAATCTGGCCAGAGTATTTTCACAATCGCATAATGAGTAAGCATTCACACAGCAGACTGACCCTATGCTGCTTCCAATCTATACTGGTGTGTGTGTGTGTGTGTGTGTGTGTGTGTGTGTGTGTGTGTGTGCGTGTGCATGTGTGTGTGTGTAAGACCACCCCCATTGAGGGAGGTAAAGCTTTGATCTGTGCTTAACATGCATTCACAGAGACATGATTGTGAGATGACACACACACACACAGTAACACAGTTGATGATATGTGCAGTATACTGATGAGTCAGGCAGGACAGACACGATGATGAATCAGGGTTACAAGCAGTAGGGAGCCATCGGCTGGTGAGTCGTACGTCCCAATCTCAAATCAAACCCAAGACCTGAGAAAACTTGTATGATCACATCCTATCCCACCTAGTCCAATAGAGCCACTTAGTCCGACTATGACCAAGCATCTTAACCCCCAATCCAACCCTTTACAGATCGACATGGCCCCGTTGAGAGGGTTAACGGTCCTAGAAAAGCGCTGTATAATAAATTCAATCGTTTACGTTTTTCTGATAATCAAGCGTCTTGGGGTGTCGGGGCTCGGGGTTGATTTGGAATTGGGACCACAGACGAGAGGGAGGGAGGGGGATGGTGAGGAGGGTGTGGGAGCAGCAGAGAGTCTGGGCAGGCCGGCGGGCCGAGCACAGAGTCATTTGCGGGGTTGGGGGGTGTTGGGGTGGAGGGAGGGGGGAGGGGGGAGGGGGGGGGAGTGGGGTGTTGGGAGGAGCGTAGAGTAGTAAAAGGGTTCGTGTACCTGTTGACTCACCTTAGTCCAAGGGTGTGCCTTAATCTGGGGGAACTTAAACTCAGTGTAGTTTGGGTTCATCTCTCTGATCTGCTCTCTGGTGGGGGTCCCCAGAACCTGCAGCACACAAGACAGAGGAGAGGAGAGAGAGGAGAGGAGAGGAGAGGAGAGGAGGGAACAGGGAAAGAGGAGGGAACAGGGGGAGAGGAGGGAAGGGAGAGGACATAAGAGATGAGGAGGAGGAGAGACAACAGAGGACGAGATTTGAGGGAAAGAGAGGGGGGGGGGTATAGTAGAGGGAGGGGGGTATAGGAGAGGAGTTAAAAGAAAGTTGGACAGGTGACAAAATACATCAGACTTTAGTTTAGTTTTCAGTCATTGCCAGACACAAATCAAAGTGAAAAAAAACACATAAAAACACATAAATAAGCCATTTGCAGAGACCAGGGGAGGCTGGTGGAGGTAGACATCGGAGGACGGCTCATTATAATGCATGGAATGGAATAGAGAATGGTACCAAACATGTTGACACCATTCCTCATTCCACGCGTTACAATGAGCCCGTCCTCCGATGTCTACCTCCGTCAGCCTCCCCTGGCAGCAGCCCAATGAGAACTTGCGTACCTTGATGATCTCCACCAGTTGATCCACTCCACTGTCGCCAGGGAAGATCGGTTGCCCTAGCAACAGCTCCGCTAACACACAGCCAGCTGACCAAACATCTGTAGGAGGGGAGGAGGGGCGGGGCATAAACAGGAAGAGGAAGTGAGCAAGGAATAAAGAGGGTCAACGATTGGCTGTGGGGTTGGGAGGGAGGGAGGGAGGGAGGTATAGCTTTCGTATGGGTTGAACAGAGCTAAAACATCTAAGCCTGATATGGACCGTATTGGAATTTAATGGGGGTGAGAAGAAGTAATCAGTTATCTGTTGGAGACTTTACACCCTACAGGGCCGACCCGAACCGTACTGTGCTGGCACAGATATTTCCTTTTCACACCGTCCTTTCCAGCACTGTTTCTACAACTGTGGTGGATGTATCACGTAGCCAGTCCAGTGCGGCTCGGCTCGGCAGGGCTCTGTAGTGTGAATGAGGGTTTGATGTACTGTACCTATGCTGGAGGTGTAGTCTGTGGCACCAAAGATGAGCTCGGGGGCTCTGTAGTAGCGGGAGCAGATGTACGACACATTGGGCTCTCCACGCACCAGCTGCTTAGCACTGCAGACAGAGGACCAGCACAACACACTCAGTCTCTAAACACACACACTCCACTTCTTCATGTTTATCATCGGAATCATCATCATCATCACCATCATCATCATCTTCATCCAGAGTCCAGCCTAGACTGGGTCCTCAGTGCTACCAGACCTGATGTAAACCTAATGTAAACCTAATGTAGTCTCACCTGCCGAAGTCACAGAGCTTGAGAACAGCAGTTTCGGGGTCCAACAGCAGGTTCTGGGGCTTGATGTCCCGGTGGCAGATCCCAAATGAGTGGATGTAAGCCAGACTCCGGAACAGCTGGTACATGTACAACTACACACACACACAGAGAGAACACACACACACACACACACACACACACACACACACACACACACACGAGAAAAAGACAAGAATGTTACATAAATTACAGATTAAGAGCATATGCAAAGTCAAAGTCATATGTACTGTCACATATGTTTGATACTATTCCTCATTCTGTTCCATGCATTACAATGAGCCCTTCTACCTCCACCAGCCTCCACTGATACACACACACACACACACACAGCGACCCACCTTGACGTAGACCATGGGCAGGGTCTGTTTGGCTCGGCTGTAGTGTCTGGCCACTCTGTACACAGTCTCAGGAACGTAGTCCAGGACCAGGTTCAGATACACCTCATCCTTCTGGATGGCAGAGAGGGAAGAGGGTACACAGAGGTTAGACTGACTGTGCGCACACACACACACACACACACACACACACACACACACACACACACACACACACACAGTAGCCATTGTTTGACTGGCAGTGAGGTTTCACTCTGGCATGCTGTCCATCACTCCGCCCTTCCTTCCACTTCTCTCCATGTCTCTAGTCTCTACGTTCCCTCTCTCGCTGCCACACATGTTGCCGTGGTGACCGCGTAGAAACAGCCTACTTGCGTGATGATGTCACTGAGGCTATGTACTGCGGCCCATTGTGTTGAGCTTCCCCCGAGGACAGGAAACGCACACCTGCGTCATCGCTGCCTTCACGTTACGCAAGGCCTTCAGACGCTGAGGGGGAACGGAAACGCTAGTCTGGGCCTGAGTGATCCCTGCAGGAAGTCCCACCCTGCCCCACCCAACCCACTTATGGATCTGTCTCTCTCTGTCTCTCACAGCCTCTGCTCCTCTTCCTTTCTTCCCTTCTCTCCTCCTCTACACATCTCTCCCTCTCCCCCATCTGCAGGTCTGTAAGTGTTCTTCTCCTCCACTCTTCCCCCAAACCCCTCTCACCCTTCTCCTCCCTCCCCCACCTATCAGCAAAGTAGCACGCAGACTAAACAGAGGAGACAGAATGTGGTGTGAAGAGCTAGCACCCTGTTCATGTGAGGAGTTAGCACCCTGTTCACGTGAGGAGTTAGCTCCCTGTTCATGTGAGGAGTTAGCTCCCTGTTCACTGTTCATGTGAGGAGTTAGCACCCTGTTCATGTGAGGAGTTAGCTCCCTGTTCACTGTTCATGTGAGGAGTTAGCTCCCTGTTCACTGTTCATGTGAGGAGTTAGCACCCTGTTCATGTGAGGAGCTAGCTCCCTGTTCATGTGAGGAGTTAGCTCCCTGTTCATGTGAGGAGTTAGCTCCCTGTTCATGTGAGGAGTTAGCTCCCTGTTCACTGTTCATGTGAGGAGCTAGCGCCCTGCTAATGTGAGGAGCTACATTTACATTTATGGCATTTAGCTAGCGCCCTGCTAATGTGAGGAGCTAGCACCCTGCTAATGTGAGGAGCTAGCACCCTGCTAATGTGAGGAGCTAGCGCTCTGTTCATGTCTACAGTGTCTACAGACTGGCAGCCTGGCATAGTTCTGTCGACTCGAATACCCTGCTCTGTGCTGACCCTTCTCATAAATGGAGGCACACGCACACGCACACACACACACACACACACACACACACACACACACACGCAAGAAAAGGCTCACTTATAAAGGCAAAGGAGCCAAAGCCAGGTCACAGCTAACTGTGCCCACACCGCTTTCTGCTCTTTTTTTTTTTTTTAATCTTAGTCTCTCTCTCTCCTCTGTTTCTCTATTTCTATCTCTCCATCTGCCAGACACTCTCTCGCTCCTGAAGCCAGACCCAGATCCCCTTCTCCTCATTCATGTGCTACATTGATAACTTGAAAGGAGAGAGGGAGAGACAGAGAGGGGGAGAAAGAGAAGAGAGAAAACTCCACTGCCTACTGCTAGCGCCAAGACGCGGCTATATTTAGCCTAGCAACAGCAATGACTCACTTCCTGCCTCACTACAAAGGCACTTCCTCAATCCCAGCTGGTCCTCCAGGCAGGGGGCTCGCTGATTGGCTCTATAGACTGAATAATAAGCATGCTAATTGGCTGACAAAACTGCATGTACCTGAATGAGCAACTAAACAGTTGTCTATTATTGGCATGTGTCTTCTGTGCGCTGGTATCTATTTATGTAAGTTAGTGGCGTGCTTCACTGTGTGTGTTTGTATGACTGGCTCTGTGTGTGTGTGTGTGTGTGTAGGCTTATTTACATTTATGGCATTTAGCAGACGCCTTTATCCAAAGCGACATACAACAAATACATTTGTTTAAGTAAGTGAATCATCTATCCAACAGTCATCATAAGACAAAGTAATCAATGCTCACACCAGGGGCCATTGGCAGTCGTAATGCCAGAAGGCTTTTTTTTATTTTTATTTTTATTTTATTATTTATTAACAGGAGAGAACTTGTACAGGGGGGGTAGTGGGGGTGAAGAGGTCTCAAGGGTTGGGGTTAGGGTTAGTACAGGGGGGGTAGTGGGGGTGAAGAGGCTTATGTGCTGTGTATGTTGTGTACACGAGTTGTTTCTAGCTCCTTGTGCAAAGGTCTGCCCCTCTCAGCCCTCTCATACTCTACAAGTTATATAAGTCAGCACTTTACATAATGTGTGTGTGTGTGTGCGTGTGTGTGTGTGTGTGTGTGTGTGTGTGTGTGAGGCCACTGTCACATATTGCCACAGTGCAGACACATTTTACACTGCCCCACCAAGAGTTCAAAATCCAGGGGGAGCACTATCAGCGTACACACCATGTCAATGTCAAAAGCTCTCTCTCTCTCTCTCTCTCTCTCTGTACCCGGGCACTGACCCTCTCAGTCCTGCCAACTGCACACGAGACACAGCTTAGCCAAACCTAGCGGCATGCCATGCTATCAGTGTGCGCCAATGCGTGCAAGGCTTACTTCACTTTAGGCAGAGTGTGAGTGTGTGTGTGTGTGTGTGTGTGTGTGTGTGTGTGTGTGTGTCAGTAGCGCTGTGTTTGATCTGCAGTGTGTTGTGTAAGTGGGTAAAGAGTGAATAGGAGCCCTGGGCAGTCCAGACTCCACATAACCTCTCGTAACACTAACCTTACCGCTGGCCTGGTATGGCACTACACTGAACATGAGCCATCTGACCAGGAAACGTCATCAGACCTGACCTTACCTGACCTCTCATTCTCACACGCAGTCTCTTTGTCTGTCTCCCTCCCTCCCTCCCTCTCTCTCTCTCTCTCTGTCTGTCTGTCTCTCTCTCTCTCATAGTCAAGTAATCCCCATACCAATCACACTATGCCAGGCTCCACAATTAAGACCAGAGAGAGGAGGGGCTGGGAGGGAGGGAGAGAGGGAGGGAGGGAGGGAGGGAGGGAGGGAGAGGAGGTGGGGAATAGATAGGAAAAAAGAGAGGGGGGGGGGGGAGTAGTGGACTGAGAGGAAGGGAGAAAGAGAAAGGGGGAGAGCTGAGGAATGAGAGACACGGCTAAAATTAGGAGATGCCCTTTGGTCAGGCAACCCCCCCCCACCCCGCCCTATCGCCCACTCTCCTCAGCCCAATACGGGTTATGCTATGCTAATATGCTAGACTCCCCCTAGTCCAGTCTGGGTTTCCTGGGTGTGTGTGCGGGTCATGTGAGGGAGATTCATTACTGCAGTGTCATGGTTGTATGTGTGTGTGTGTGTGTGTGTGTGTGTGTGTCTGATATAGACCTTAGTTCATGTCTCCAGTTTGTCAGACAGAGCTATCAGTGCCAGCAGTTGAATTTATAACCCTCTAACCATTCAGAGGTGTACAGACTAGAATCAGAGAAAGAAGCATACTCAAGAGAGAATAAAAAGACAAAATGACAAACAGACAGACAGACAGACAGACAGACAGAGAAACAGACAGACAAAGACAGACAGACAGACAGAGACAGACAGACCAACCTTATCTCCGCTGGAGTAGAAGAAGTAGCGCAGCCTCACTATGTTGCAGTGGTCCAGCTTCCTCATGATCTGCAGTTCGCGGTTCTGAGAAGAGAAAGAGAGAGAGAGAGAGAGAGAGAGATGGAGTCAGAGACATAGCATACGATGGAAGTGTGCACTCAAAGGGTGTCCCTGTCTCTACTGTACATCAGGGGAGACTGGTGGAGGTGCGGAAAGAGGAAACACGCGTTTGATACCATTCCTCATTCCATTCCGTGCATTTCAATGAGCTCCGATCCTCTGATTTCTGCCTCCACCAGCCTCCTCTGCTCCGAACACACTGTTCCCACAGAGGGACAGAGAAAAGCTGCAGGTAGGTTTAGGATAAGGACATCTAGACCTGATTCTGGAGTGTACAGAACAGTCCATTCCAGTCCTCCCTAAAAGGCCTTGAAGTCGTCCCCACTTGGTAGCATGGAGAGAGTGTGCGCTTCACCGCTCTGAACAATACTCCACAAAAATTATATATGAGCATAGAAATGTAGCATCCTGTCTCCAGTGTGTGTGTGTGTGTGTGTGTGTGTGTGTGTGTGTGTGTGTGTGTAGTCAGTAGGTCAGAAGGGTCTCTTTGTATGCGTCCGTGCATGCATTTACTTAATCTTACTCCAGGGGGCAGGAAGTCAAGCGTTCACATAAAACCTTTAACTCCTTTATACTGTATGAGCCACTTCTCCCTCCCTCCCTCCCTCCCTCCCTCCTCCTCAAAGAACCTGAACGCTCACTATGCACTTAAGTCAGAACGGTTGTGTTACGGTTCAAAAGACACTGTATGCGCTCCTCAAAGGGCAAAGTGGTTGGGTAACGGTCAGAATCAGATCAGAAAGGTTGTGTGAAAGAGCCAGAGACAAAACAAGGGACATCTATGGAGGAATACAGACTGAGAGTCCTGGGGGAGAATAGAGTTGATAGAGAGTTAATAGAGAGTTAATAGAGAGTTAATAGGGAGTTAATACGGAGTTAATAGAGAGTTAATAAAGAGTTAATAGGGAGGTAATAGGGAGGTAATAGGGAGGTAATGGAGAGTTGAGTTGATATGATACGTTAAGTTCACGTGGAGTTGATATGATATGGAGTTGATGCTAACATGTTGATGCTAACATGGGCAGGTGAGAGCCAGGAGCTAGTCCTCTCCCAGTGTATAACCCAGAGCCTAGCCTATTGACTGACTAACCAACTAGGCTCTGACCCACATTTCTGAGAGCAGAGGGGGAGAGAGCAAAGGGTTCATTCACAGCTCCCCAACACACACTGCCCTTCCAGAGGTACTTCATATGGACTTAATCCCCTTCATTAAAACAAGGAAAAGGGCATCGGGGCTAAGCTGTCTCTCCACTCAGATGAAGACCTCATTATAGCAGCACACGCCAGCATACAACACAACAGGACTAACTCAAGTCTACTCTCTCCATCCGTTCGGTCATCGTCATCCCCCCCATTCCCTCCCCCCCCATCCCCCCCACCCTGTGACGTGGTGACATCATCCTCCAGTGTAGTTTTCCTGTGGAGTCTCACAGACAGGCCGACGGGCCGGTGTGTGTGTGCGCGTTTGTGTGTTTGCGCGTGTGTGCGTGTACGCGTGCGTTTGTACGTGCGCGTGTGTGTGTGTGCGCAGGGCCAGGCGACGCCCTCCTTCCCAGCAGCAGCAGCGGCAGCGCGGCGGGTGAGCAGGCTAGGCTGATCTGTACTGTACTCCTGCCATATGGAGCAGACTGCAGTCAGTCCGCACTGCTGACCTGTCATCCTCCACTGACTCAACGGCAAGAGTGAACACACAGCACAGCGCAGCGCAGAGAAGAGAAGAGCACAGCAGAGAAGAGCATAGAAGAGCACAGCCCAGCCCAGCCCAGCCCAGCAGAGAACAGCACAGCGCAGCACACAGAAGAGAAGAGAAGAGAAGAGATGAGAAGAGATGAGACAGGGCTGAATCACAGAGTAAATACAGGAGTGTGATGACACATGACTAAACTGCAGAAACATGTATCCTGTGACATTATCAGCATCATCATCACCATCATCATCGGGCAAGCAGGGCAGAGTGCATCATACATACGCACACATGACGCACGCACACACACACACACACACACACAAACACACAGTGTCTCCAGCAGCGGTGGTCTAGCTGTCACATTCTTGTACATGGGTAATGAATGGCAGTAGTAATGCATATTGAATACAAGCACTGGATCAAGTCTAACAGTGTTATGTGAGAGGAGTCTCTCTGTGTGTGTGTATGTGTGTGTGTGTGTATGTGTGTGTGTGTGTGTGTGTGTGTGTGTGTGTGTGTGTGTGGGGGGGGGGGGGGTTCAGTGGAGGCAGAAATCGGAGGACTGGTTTATTGTAATGCATGGAGTGGAATGAGGAATGGTATCAAACACGCTTGTTTGATATCATTCCTCATTACATTCTCTGCATTACAATGAGCCCGTCCTCCGATTTCTACTTCCACCAGCCTCCCCTGGTGTGGGGGTATAACTGGGCATCCTTCTTCCACAGGGCTGATATCTGATATCTCTCCGAAGAGAGAGTCTGAAGGGACCTACCCAGGATGCACTAGGGGCAGCCTGAGCCCACCCAGAGCCAACAAGCACAGACTTGCATGAGCATGCGCACACACACACACACACACACACAGCAGCCAGCTGCATCATGATACAGAGCCTGCTTACATGCAGAGAGAGTGTGTGTGTGTGTGTGTGTGTGTGTGTGTGTGTGTGTGTGTGTGTGTGTGTGTGTGTGTGTGTGTGGTGTGGTGTTCACAAAGCTCTAGGCTTAGGGCCGACTCCACATGTGAGACAGACTGCAGAACGAGAGAAAAACCAAGAGGGAGAGAGGAGGCGGTGGCGGAGGAGGAGAACAGAGAAAATAGAACACAGGTGTTTGTGTGGGTGAACAGTGTGTGTGTGTGTGTGTGTGTGTGTGTGTGTGTGTGTGCGTGTGTGTTGCAGTCATGTGAGGAGACTTAGCCCTCATTCAGTTCATTTTTCGTAACACCCTGTACATCGAGTGAGAGAGAGAAAGAGAGAGGGAGAGGGAGGGGGAGAACACCAAAACCCACACGTCTGACTAAGACTGAGAACAATGCATGTGGAGCTCAGTCTGCTACGCTATCGCTACTATTACCGCGAGTCTGCAGGACTGCTAGACAGCTAACCTGTTAGCATGTTGACCTAACTACAGCACTTAGCTTGAGCTAACAGCTAGACTTGTTGAACTGGCTTAGGCTAACTAGCTACCTCCAGATCCAACAGCTATACCTGTAGCTAACCTGTTACCATGTTTGAACTAACTAGTTAGCTTGAGCTATCTCCAGAGCTAGGCCTCTGGAGATAGTAAACAGGGCAAGTCAAGGGACAATGGCCGTTAATCAACATTGAAAGCTAATGAGAAGCTTAAGGTTTTATTAGGAGTTTTTGTACTGAAACACATAGCTAACAGCAGGACACTGGCCACCATTATCACTGTGACATTGACAGTCCTGGCTATCAACACTAAAGCCGCTGAGACAAACAACAACAGCAGGAACAAACAAGTGAAACAGGCGTCAAAAAGTAGCCCCACAATTAGAATCTCCAACTTGCGACCTCTGACTTGCCAACACACGTGACTGTCTCCACAAATACCTGATGTTAACCAGTCAGCTGTCAAAAAGCTAGCAATTCGCCAGCGCGGGTGGGGTGATTTGAACTTGAGGAGTGAGTTCACCATCAACTCAGTGACACAAGGAACAACAACGCATCAGTCACATCTATTCAAAGAACTTCATGAAGAGGATAGTTCACAAATAGTCAGTTCAAGTTTCTAATGGGATTGTGTAATGTGTGTGTGTGTGTGTGTGTGTGTGTGTGTGTGTGTGTGTGTGTGTGTATCCAGAGAGGGGACAGAAACTCTGGGTAGCCCTGGAGAGAGGCTCAGATGGAGGTAGGAAACCTCTGCAGAGTCCACTGACATAACTACTATGGATCTCACATGGACTGGAGGAGCCTAAAATACTTACTGAGGAAATCATGACTGTGTGCCCAAATACACAAAAATGGCCCCTGCCCCACACACAATGTCATAGACATGATTAGATTAGCAGCCTCAAGAGATATCAATCACACAACCCAACGCCTTCTCAAAACAATCTTCCAATCTCTCTCTCTCTCTAGATAGTAGTATTCATTCATCTTTCAATTCATCTTTGTCTTTCACCCTGTCTTTGTTAAAGATGACAATGAGTATGTGTGGGTGTGTGTGTGTGTGTGTGTGTGTGTGTTCCACTGTAAATGACTCTGTTCACACTACTGTTCTTCTCTTGCCTTTTGTGAATGGATTACAGTCTTCCCGCTCCTTTTAGACAAAGAAAACGTTTGTCTGAAAGCAGCATCCCATCAACTACAGACAGAGAAAAGTCATTCAACTGTCTTTATATTGCTCAGGTAAGGCAGTGAATGAGCAGACGGCTGTGGAGCATTGGGCTGTGTGTGTGTGTGTGTGTGTGCGCGCCTCTCTCTCACCTTGAACCTCTTGTCCTGCAGGACCTTCTTAATGGCGACCAGCTCTCCGGAGTCACACAGCTTGGCCTGGTAGACCACCCCGAAGGAGCCGTTCCCGATCACCTTGGTGTCCGTATAGCTGACCTCCTGTGGCCGGTCAGGGCCCTGGCCAGGGGTGGCCACCACCGTCGTCACCTTGCTCCCATCCTTGTCCCCTACAGAAAGAGGGAGGGAGGGGGAGTGGGGGGGAGGATAGGGAGAAAGGGAGGGATGGAGGGAGGGAGAAAGGAGAAAGGAGAGCCAGATTATTCTCAAGGACTCGAGTCTTGTACCAGTCTGGTGAGTCAGTCCAAAGAGTCAGAGAGATAGGAGACCCATATGACTCCCTCATGCCTTATCACACATCGTCATGCAGAAGAAGATATGACGCAGTCCCATATGATGACATAACCATACGTTACTAATTCCACCTCGGCCAGCCAGAATCTGTTACTCAATACGGTTGTTCGAATCTCATACCGTCACCTGCATGGGGTCAGCTGATGTCACATTACCCTAAAACAAATATGATATTTGGACAGTCATGAGAGATGAACAGAGGCTTATTTTCTCTTTCGTATCAGCAACAACTCTACCTCCTTTCTACCCTTCACCCTCTCCCTCAATCTCCCCCGTTTCCTCTTCTCCCTCTCCCCTCCCTCTTCTCCCTCTCCCCTCCCTCTCCCACCAGTCATTTGTGAGGAAGCCCTTCTTTTGGGATTATCAGGAGGCCTACTCTTGTTTAAGTGGGGTTTAACTGAAGTGTGCCAGAGCTGGAGTGGGTGTGTGTGTGTGTGTGTGTGTGTGTCGCCTCTCTCTGTCTCGGGGTTAAAGTCTGTGTTAACTCCTTGTTAAAAGATAACCAGGTAGGCCTACTACAGCGTGTGGCGCGTGCCACAGAGCATGCACTGGCAATTCCACCACTATCTTCCACCTCCCCCACCTCAACACCATCCCTGACCTCTAACCCCTGACGTTTTGAATAGAATACAGATTAAGGGCTCTAATTTGCTGGAGACAAATAGTGCTGAGCAGAGCAAAAACGTTTTTAAAAAAAACTTTTAAAAAAACTAACAACTCAGAATACTCTAACACAGCATGATCTTTATCGTACCATGTCTTTAAAAAAAAAAAGGTCATTGTTCTATCAGAGTTTTAGTAAGCAATCTGAAAAAGTGCAGAGCACATCATGCAAACCCCCATTGGATTATGTCTCATCACCTCTATTAGAAGTATTACGGTTAAGATGGACAACTTTTTTTGGGCACTTTTTTGCCCATTGGAGCCCTTAGACCCTTGGTAAAGGTCCTTCCCTGACACCCAGTCTACAGTCTCCTCAGACAGACAGGTCACACTAGCATACCCCTCACTTACACAAGCACAGGACAAACTACAGTAGGTTACACATTAGCCAAGAGAACTATTGCATATCTCCAAATATCTAGATTATACAAATATTACTCCAAATCCTAGTCGGCCATCTTTGATGAGAGATGGCAGAAGAAGACAGAGAGGCTCGACCCATCCCAGCTGAGCAGACTCCTCTGTGAGAGAGATGCTTCCCTCCATCAGTGACCAGGCAGATGAGAGCAGAGGACTGGAATTGTATTGCTGTTTTACTGGTATCGTACTGTTGTTGAGTCCAAGATGGCTGGACACAGATGGACCGTCTGATACTGTGATCCAAGAACATGGATCAGATATATTTCCTTTCACATTGTCCTTTCCAGTACTGTTTCAGCAGCTACGGTGGTTAAGTAACCAGGCCATTCCAGTACAGTTCAGCTTGGTTCGGCTCTGTCGTGTAAATGAGGGTTAAGATGATCTCACTCTCACACACCAGTACATGTCTGATGCTCTACTAGTGCTGGAGTACACTCTCTGGGTCAGTGTCGGGCGTGTGTGTGTATGTGTGCGTGCGTGCGTGCGTGTGTGTGTGTGTGTGTGTGTTTGCGCAGGAGACAGAGGCATCAGGGAGAAGGTTAAACAGCAGTTATTATTCCTACAGCGGTGCAGTCTTTAACCCTAATCAGAGAACACTCTCTCACTCAGCAATTAGACATGCTCCAGACCACCTGTAGAAACCCCCCACACAGCAGTCTTAACTTATCCATCTCTCTCTCCACACAGTAGGGGTGGACACACAGACACACACACACACACACACACACACACACACACACACACACACACTCACACTGAGTGTGCAGATTTTCCAGCAGGGAATATTGATTTCCACACAAACTGTGTGTGTGTGTGTGTGTGTGTGTGTGTGTGTGTGTATGTGTGTGTGTGTGTGGAAACACCCTCTGCAGGCTGTATGAGATTGGACAACACACACACCCCCCCTCTGGGCATCTCTGTCCAGACGTCAGATAGCCATTTGCTGTCCTAGTCCCTTGTGTGTGTGTGTGTGTGTGTGTGTGTGTGTGTGTGTGTGTGTGTGTGTGTGTGTGTGTCTCC
The DNA here is from genome assembly GCF_951799395.1 of Argentina silus. Taxonomy (NCBI): domain Eukaryota; kingdom Metazoa; phylum Chordata; class Actinopteri; order Argentiniformes; family Argentinidae; genus Argentina; species Argentina silus. Next base: position 19,718,511 of record NC_139666.1, read on the forward strand.
ACCCCTAGACACACCAGTATTCAGTTATGGAAGCGGGTTCTGACTAAAATAGACTTTCACAAATTAGATGAAAAGGAAAAAATGGGGAAATGAGGGAGGGGTGGAGAGAGAGAGAGAAGTGGGAATAGAACGCTGCCCACACTCTCCAGGCAGGATCATTTCGAGAAACGCCTCTGCACTTCCTGAAACCGTGAGAAACGTCCATATCTCTCTCACACACACACACACACAGATTTGGAACTGAACGAAAATATTATCCCTGACCTCCACCCGACCTCTTTCTGCATCCCTGCAAACAGTGTTGCCGTGGTGATCCAACTGTCCATCAGAATGCTACACTGACCATCCTGCAACTACCACCAATCTACAGGCAACAACCTTTCTACAACGCAACACAAACCATCCTACAACTACCACCAATCTACAGGCAACAACCTTTCTACAACGTAACACAAACCATCCTACAACTACCACGAAACAATCCCCAAACCCCACTACAAACATTGATCTACAATCTCCATCACATCCATTGCTATTGAGCCCTTGTCCCCAGGGCAACAGTTGGCATTTAAGGTTGTGTGACTCGTTCCATTAATCACTGTAATATGGATACTGGTGCCAACTCCACTAGCATCACTATCAGTGTTGCACACACACACACATATATTTTATATATATATATAAAAAAGGTTTTACTAACTATAACCTACAAGGATTCTTCAGCAGTTCCATGTAGAAACCTTTTGGATTCTGTGAAGAAACCTTTTGGATTCTGTGAAGAAACCTTTTGGGTTCTGTGTAGAAACCTTTTGGATTCCGTGAAGAAACCTTTTGGGTTCCACGTAGAAACCTTTTGGGATCCGTGTAGAACATTTTTGGGTTCCGTGTGGAATCCTTTTGGGTTCAGTGAAGAAACGCTTTCAGTTCCGCGTAGAAAACCTTTTGGGTTCCGTGAAGAAACCTTTTGGGTTCCATGTCGAAACCTTTCGCGTTCCGCGTAGAAACCTTTTGGGTTCCATACAAAAACCTTTTGGGATCCGTGTAGAACATTTTTGGGTTCCGCGTGGAATCCTTTTGGGTTCCGCGTGGAATCCTTTTGGGTTCAGTGAAGAAACGCTTTCAGTTCCGCGTAGAAAACCTTTTGGGTTCCGTGAAGAAACCTTTTGGGTTCCATGTAGAAACCTTTTGGGTTCCGTGAAGAAACCTTTTAGGTTACGTGTAGAACCCTTTTGGCTTCAGTTTCATGTAGAACCTTTTCCCACAGAGGGTTCTACATAGAACCCAAAATGGTTCTTCAAAAGGTTTTTCCTCCTACAGGGTCAGCCGAAGACGCCTTTTGGAACTCAGTGGTCAGTGTGTCCAGGATTAGTAACAACTAGTCCCAAGACTTAAAACAAGACTGCAGACCCCCTTCCTCCCCACCCCTGGATGACCATGAGGAGGAAGACCACCCCACTCCCTCCCACCCCAATACCATTCACCAGGGCAGGAAATGACACACTACACAGAGAATGCGTTCACACTGTCTGGCCTTCATGGACAATTCCTCCCATCCCCTACACGACACTATGGCAGAGCAGAGAAGCTCCTTTAGCAATAGAGTATTACATCCACGTTGCACTAAGGAGTGCTATAGGAGATCTTTTCTGCCTGCCGCAATAAGACTGTACAACTCCTCCTCCGGCTGGCTCCACCGCGGTGATCAGAGTCAAGCTGGGGGATGTTAAATCATACTGGACTGTTCTTACTGTATATAATGTTTCTGATGTCTATTTTATTATTCTATTGTCACTTTATTTTGTTGTTGCTGTTTGTGATGTGAGCGGGGATCAAGAAAGTACCTATCTAGCTATTTATCACATTCATATACACACACACACACACATATATATATATATATAGCAGGCAGGCAGGCAGGCACACCACACACACACACACACACACACACACACAGACAAAGACTGGGGTGTTGTGGCAGAGGGGTGAAGAGACTCCAGTGTTGGGTGGTTGTGAGGAGCAGGGGTAGTATGTGTGGAATGCAGGCCGATATTCTGAATTACTCCACATCTAAGATGAAGCCACAGAGGAAACTGTAGCATGCGTGCGCACACTCCTTTCCATTCAATTGGGTGGGCGGCTTTCAGTTGGTGCAATGGGGCCAGACTCAAGTGCGCGCACACGCACGCGCGCGCGCGCACACACACATACACACACACAGCAGTACCCAATGGCCTAAACCTTCTGATGCAGTGCTGACAGAGACAGGAAAGATATGCTACACTACAGGAACATCCAGTCCCTGGAATCTCACCAGGCTGAGACAGAGACAAGAACACATCTGATGATGTCCCAGAGAGAGAGAGAGAGAGAGAGAGAGAGAGAGATGGAGAGAGAGAGAGAGAGAGAGAGAGAGAGAGATGGAAGGACAGACAGAGAGAGAGAGACCATCCCTACACACACATCTTCAGTCCAGGAATGAAAAAAAAGGAAGTGGGTGGGTTCTGGACAAGAGAGAAATATTGAACGAGTGCTGAGATGGTGGGTGGGGCAGGAGACAGGAGACCGGAGGCAGGGGGGCAGACCTAGCTGCCGTCTAGACACCACAGAGGGGCAGAGTGATCTACTCTACTACTACTGACCTTCATGGGAGGAGACCCTTAGTGTGTCTCAGAGAGAGAGGGGGGAGGGGGGGAGTCTATCATGGTCAGGTGGGTCACACACCTGACCGTAATCACAATGGAGCTGACGTTTGAGTTTCATCATCATCAACATCATCTCCTCAGCCCCCCCCCCCCCCCCCCCTCTCTCTCTCTCTCTGTCTGTTGTCTCTCTGTCCATCAGTCTCTTGGTTTTCTCCATCTCTCAGTTTCTTTGTTTGTTCTTCCTGTTTCATTGTCTCCGTACCTCACCATTTGTCCTTTTACACACTTAGGGCACCGTCTCTAATTCAACAGCATGTTCAATTTGTTCATTTTGTTCCCGTCTTCATTGAGACAGAAAGAGAGGGAAGCAGAGAGAGAGAAAGAGAGAGAGATGAAGAGAGAAAGAGAGAGCGGGAGCTTTGAAATGCTAAACAAGCCGCTCATTGTTCTTGGCCAGCTGCCTTACCCCAAAACAAAACCAGGGTCGTGTGTGTGCGTGCGTGCGTGTGAGGGGCAGAGCTCACTCTAGGATCATAGACTTTGGCTACAGCTGCTTCAGATCATCGGCCAAGTTAGTCACACACACTGGTTCACGTGTGTGTGTGTGTGTGTGTGTGTGTGTGTGTGTGTGTGAGAGAAAGAGAGGGAAATGGTTGAAGACAGAGAGTGAGAAGACCATGGACAACGCTGTATGATTTATATGAACAATCCTACTTGCAAAAATGATGGCATTCAGTAGATGCTTTTATCCAGAGCCACTTACTGAGTGACTGACTGAGTGAGTGAGTGCATATTTTTTTTGTATAGGCTATATGGTCCCAGCAGGAATGCCAACAACCTTGGCATTGCCAGCGCCACACACACACACACACACACACACACACGATGGCCCAGTGGGTGATTTCCTCTGATGAGGTGCAGAGGAGAGTTAGCTCCCAGCCTCACCCCACTAACACACATCAGTATTTATAACTAAAGGGGGGGGGGGGGGGGAGACATACACTCTGCTACAAAGCTGTTGGTGCTAAATGCAGCATTGCCATACCACACTGCTTTGTGCTCCCCCCCCCTGCCCCCTAACACACACACACACACACACACACAGCGGAGTGTCTATTTCAGTAAGGTCCGGTGAGTGAGACACTTGCATAGGAAACAGTATCTGAGATCCATCACTACTGACACATCAAGGTCCCTTATCATTAAGGTCTCATATCAGGACCTAATTTCCCTCTTCACACATAGAGGCCCACAAGGGTGTGTGTGTGTGTGTGTGTGTGTGTGTGTGTGTGTGTGTGTGTGTGTCACCAACAGAAACTATTAGAGAGAGGAAGAGAGATGGCTGGAGACTACTGAATAACACTGTCCCCCCATACTAGATCATTCAATAGGCCTACCATCCCACTAATCAAGGCACCGCTTAATAAAAACGAATATAGGTCAAGATTTACAGTCGCCATTTAAAATATGTCGTCTCAGAGCCTGGTCTTGGCTACCTCCCAGACGGTGAGCCACGTGCCCCGTCGCAGCGCGACACTGTATCGCCGAACCCCAGGGTGGCAACGTTGTGGCAACCTGAGTCTGATACATTGTGACACACTGTCCTCCACAGTCGCGACGTCTGGCTTCGGGAAGCTCCGACAGAAAGCAGATTCGGTGACAGCGCAGGCAAATATGATCACCAAACCGCCCCTCTCAAAGATCACGTCACACTCTCGCCCCCCAGTCACGTTCTGAGCACGGGCTGAGCACTCGTTTGACAGTTGCGTAATGGACCGGATTCTGTCACTTTCTGGGTAAAACTAAGGGATTAATGTCATCACCGATGTGCAAAATAGGCAACTTTCGGTCTTACACACACTGCCTAAAACAATAACCTACTGCAGCTCAATGGCCGAGCAATTTCCCGGGAGATCCATTCACCTATTTCGAGTGAATAGGCCTTATCGGTTGGAGAGGAAAATCGAGTGATAATTGTCTACTTGGAAAAAAGATCAGATCATAAAAACTCGACCCATAGGGCTTCATTCGTCATGAGCCTGGTTTGGGTCCCTGCCAAGCCTACCCCTCTGCCCCGTTGCGGCCTTCTACCTCTGCCTGCTGACCAGCCCGGAGGCGCACGTCACAGCGGTCCCTCCCCACATAAACCAAGAGTGTCATCCCTGCCTGTGAATCTCAGTCGGTGACACAGAATGACAAGCCTGCTGTGCTATCAGCGCTTTGTCAATCAGGCTGGATGTCAACGTGGTTAATTATGAGAACAACTGCATTAGTTAGTATAGTCATGCTTCTGTCAATGAGTTAAATAGATTATTCAAAATGGTTAGGTACATACTGCTGACTTTCATGCTGCCGAAAGCCGAGGGCTGCGGCACTGGTTTGCAGCTCTCCGCGAAGGAGGTGGTTCTGGGCCGACCCGACATGATCCAATCCCTGAATCAAATCGTATAGCAGGCCTTGACTACGTGACTGTAACTTGCTTTATGGTGGGTTTGGTAGATTCTTCTCTTCAAACGTTCTCATCCAAGGAATGACAGTTCTTGAATATTACAGACTACAATTCGCAATAGGAATAAAATAACTATCCACAATCGTTCTTTAGTTCCTTTCTCTTGATAAACGTCCACCGACAGTCGCTCAAAGCATCCTCTTCTTGTATTCCTCGTTTTCCTTCGCTTAGTAGGCCTTTGGAGACACGTCTTCGACTAAAATAGTCATGAATCTGGCCTCTCCCTGTGCCCCCCGAATAAACCCACTGACGGTTTTATTTCCCTAATTTGGTCACAGTATAACACAAATATACACTAGTGAGACGATTAGACACTAGCTATTGACCCCTTCGAAAATCAGGAATGAGTGCTGTATATTCCTAACGATTCTGGAGCATGCAGTTCCTCTTCATATCCCGATGTGGAGAGTCAGTGATCCGACAGCCATGGCGGCTCCCTCGCGCTACCGTACCGACGATTCAAACGGAAAATCTGCCAGTTGCCCAATCTTTACGCGAACGATTTCCACAGCCCTGCAGTCTCACTCCGACTCCACGCTCGCCGACGTCCGAAACGGGTTCCTCTAGTATCGGGTCTTGTGGCCACTCTGCGCGCTTCACTCCTCGGGAAATGACAGTCCCACTCGGGCCCGACGATTCTGAAATTATTTTTTTATTCCTTCCCCATCGGTTTCGGGCTCGCTCTCTTTGTCACTACGAACCTTTGTAACGTCGTTTGCGTAAACGGTTAGGTGCGATTCTATGGGTGAATGCGCGTGGCGATGGGGTTACGCCAATATACTTCTGTAGAGAATCGGAAGATTGTGCACGCGCAAGGGTGAATCTAGGGTGGCCTATTCAGCCAATCCAATGCGCATCTACCGCCAATGGGCGGGGAGACCCGCATTATCGACCAATGAGGCCGCCATTCTTGTAGAACACATGGCAGAATTTGCCTGACACCGCCCCTGGTGCTTCAAAGGCCGTGCATTACAGGGGACAATGGGCGGAGTTGGTCAGATAGATTGATGGCGTTTTCAGCTAATAAAACTCAGAGACGTCACCGACAGGGCACCGGTAGCCAGGCAGCACTGTTGCTATGTTAGTTTTTGTAATCTACCCAATGGCATGAGGCGGCGACTATTGCCCTGCCACTTTACGCGCGACCTAGGACAGTCAAAGTAGTGCTGAACCCTATTTTAATGAGCCCCATCACATTAAAATGCATCTTTAATGGCTATATTCTATTGAAAATGTTATTTATTTATTTAGCTTAATCTGTATCCGGGAAACCGGCCCAACCGGTGTCTAGAATCCTTCATTCACAAGGTTGCAGAATAGGATAACAATACCTAAGGAACTCCATCCCCATCTCTCTCTCTCTCTCTCTCTCTCTCTCTCTCTCTCTCTCTCTCTCTCTCTCTCTCTCTCTCTCTCTCTCTCTCTCTCTCTCTCTCTCTCTCTCTCTCTCTCTCTCTCTCTCTGGGAGAACATCAGCCTCTTTCTTGTCTGAGTTGGTCACATTGCAGAGGTGAGGTGTTCCAGCACTAACCTTTCATCCATTATTCATTCAGGATGATGCAAAAACTAACGTGCCAAGATGGAACCCCTCAAGAATGAAGAATAAAGATGGACTGCAATACCTGGGCGATTGCTCTAAAAGCATTCAACCAAAGAGAGAGTAGAAGGTACAGTATACTCTGTATTCCCTTTTGAAACAATATCCACATACAGTATCTCGTGTAAAACAACATACTACCACAAATGACCTACTGTATACCGTAATGTATATGTATTTGAACACAATGTAATTCGTTGGAAAATCTGCACAGTGACACGACTACTGTTACTGTATCACACACAAGTTGTATTCACCATCTTGAAAATAAAACAATCTTGGCTGAACAGAAATGACCAAACATGGAATTGGAAACCCCTTTCGCAGGGTTCAAACCCTCAAGCAGTCCATGGAGTGGTGATATATGGGCTTTTTTGCTGTTTATTTTTAGTCTGTCTTTTATTCTCGTCTGAAGTATGAAAAGGAGTTTCTCCTGGCCGCCCTTTCAAAGGTTACGATGCGAGGCAAAGGCGAGAGGCATCTACAACGGAGGCAGTAGTGCTGAAGTAATGGAAGATGCCGCTTTCTCTTCATGCAAACACTTCACGCAGCAAACCATTCATTAACACACACACACACACACACACACACACACACACACACACACACACACACACACACAACCACACACACAACCACAGGTCAACATACTCTACCAGTAGCTAGAACATCTGTCCTTGAGGAGAGAAAGAGAGACAAGGAGAGAGAGAGAGAGAGAGAGAGAGAGAGAGAGAGAGAGAGAGAGAGAGAGAGAGAGAGAGAGAGAGAGAGAGATTGTCCATCTCAGTCACAGGTAGGCTACTGTATGTGAGAAAATCAGGCAACATAAAACTTGTTATTCAGATTTTAGTGCTCAAAATACCCAATGATTAGGTTGTTCAGTTCTAAATATCACAATAGGAGCTGTTATTAATATGATCATTATCACTTGTCACAGTGTTATAAGCACCGGAAAAATAGCTTTAAAGAGCCTATGTAAGCAATTAGGGGACAGTATGAAAGAGACAAGCTCAGCACAGTATTATTATTGTGCAAAGCTATCAAACAGCACAAAATCACTCCTTTATTCTGAACCTGGATATAGATGCATATCCTCTTATGAGAGGAAGCAGAGGAAGAGAGAAGCAATCTATAGGTAGAATGAGTCAAGAGAGGGGTGAGGGGCTAGGGGGCAGAGGTCAAAAGGTCATAGCTAATCAATCACTTCTTCTGAGAGGAATGGATTGAAGAGGAACTGTGTAGGGGGCCAAGCTTTCAATGAAATGCATACAGTATACTGTACATGCACGTGCTCACGCACGCCTACACACACATACACCAAATCAATGAAAATACCAACATAATGAATTGAGAAATATTGATGTATGAAAAACAGCATAACAATCATTTCACTTCAGAAAAATGGGTACAGTATACATTCATTTCAATGTGTATGTAGTCATAAACAGAATCCAATGTTGACCATTAACAATGTCCATGACAATGTGTCATTTAGACCAAATATCATTTGTATGTATTAACATGAAGAGACAATGGCAGCTAGAGCAATAAGTTAAAGACAAAGTCAATAAATTAAAATCAAGTCACAAATCATCAGATCTGACAAACCGACACATTGAATAACACTCCAGGTATTACTGAATTGTGTGAGATTGATAACTCATTAAAAACCACGTCCTACACATACAAGGATGAGCACAAACATAAACAGTGAAATTGGTGAATTTTGTATACCTTGCCATTACTAAATCTAGTGAAGTATTTCATTATATAACAGTGTCCCATGGGTAACAATGTTACCAGCCCACGTATCAAAACTATAAGACTATAAGCCTTCTATAATTTGTCCCATTTCATGTCCTAATAATAATAGTACTTCCAACCAATCAAAAAGGCTGCAAGGTGATTGATGTGAGGTAATGTGTTGCTAGGCTAATCCACACATTGATAGGGAATATACATTATCGTTAGAAAAGACAGATGTTTTAAGGCCAGAAGTTTTTCATTTCAGACAGTGATGTTGGATAGGTATTAACACTTTTAAGTGCTCAAAGGTTAGTGAACTGGCCATTTGAAGTGCACATACAGTAGGATAGACGAATGCTTTACAAACTATACTTGATATAGTGTCTGTACAACATTATAGACTAGTGGGAAGCTGGTGGAGTTCAAAATCGAAGGACAGGCTCATTTTAATGCATGGAATGCTCCACCAGCCTCTACTGCCTTTAGACAATACACATAAATGATAGGAAGGATACCACTGTTCTTCTCCCCTTATAGTGAGTCAGTCTACCCTTCGTGTGGTCATACGAAGGTGGGTTTCAGGTCCTCTTTGAAGTTGACCACGGGGTGTGTGGAGCGGCAGAGGCTAGCGTAGCCTCCGTACTCACTGTCCGACGAGTCTGAGGAGCTGTCCGTCGACGGGTAGGAGCCGTGCTGCAGACAGGAGTCACAGTACGGCCGGTGGTAGTAGCAGTAGTCCACGGAGCTGCTGGAGTCTGAGTCCCAGTAACCGTACGAGTCTCGACCACGCTCCCGGCCCCCCCTGCCGCCTTCCTCCCCCTCCGAGGGGGCCGGGTGGGCTTGTCCTGAGAAGGGAGAGATGGAGCACTTGCGAGGCGGTGTTGTCCGGTGCTCCCGCCTCGAGCCACGCCTCTCACACCTATCCGTCACCCTGCGTCCCACCTCTTCCCTCTCCTCTCCGTCGCTATCATCCGGGTGGAGGGGAGTGGTCTCCATGGTGACCAAGTCTTGGGGTTGTTCTGTTATTGAAGGGTCCTTGTCAGGTTGCGAGGGTCCAGCGCCCCTCTTCCTTCCCCAGCCGGGAGGCTCAGAGCCTGGGTAGTAGCAGGGCGGAGGCACCCCTCTGGTGGAGTGGAAGGGAGGCCGGCGTTTCCTCATCACGTAGGGGGAGATACTGGGGTAGCGGAAGTGGAGAGGAGGACGTGGGGAGCGGGGGGTGCGGGGGGTGCGGGGAGAGAGGGGGGAGAGGGGGGAAGGGTCAGTGAAGGAGGGTTGAGAGGGTCTCCTGGACCCCCCCCGGGCATGATTGGGGGAGCGGAGGGTGGTTTCCATGACAGCATCCACACTCAGTTCCTGGAGGATCTCTTGCAGCTGCTCACTGCTCACAAACCCGCCCTGTCGGACGCCCGTCACCCACGGTGACGCAGGCTCGCCATGGCAACTGGAGGGTTCCGCCTGAGCAGGGCCCGACCCCGTTGGGGACAGAGGGGAAGTGACACAGTTTGATGGGGAGATGGGCGTGGCTTGTGTCCTCTCCCCCCCTACCACAGTGGGCTGGGAGGAGACAAGGGGTTTAGACTCCTCCCCCTGCTGCTGTGAGCCGGCCCCCCCTGCCTTAGACTCCCCTGTCTCACTGGCCCTCCTCCTCAGTGTTCCCTCGGGGTCAGACACACACTGTGCTTTCCACTGGGTGACACACACACCATTACCTGGGGAGGGAGAGGGGACAGAGGCAGGCGGAGATGAAGAAAGAGGAGTAGTAGTCGGATGAACAGAGAGAGGAGGGGAAGAAAGAGGTGGGGCTGGGAGGGGGGACTCAGTGTTTCTCAGTGGCAGGGGCGTGGGAGGGCTCTCGGACGGTACCACCGTGGTCTGAGTGGAGGAGGAGTTGAGGTTGGTGCTGGAAGAGTCCATTTCAGGGTCCTCGCGGGGGTGGCTTGCTGACATGAGGCGCAGCAGCTTGTCCTTGGCGTTGTTCACCTGCTCCTGCAGACTGTCGATCACTGCGTTCTTCTGACAAATGACAACGACAATAAGCTTTTAAAAAAAAAAAACGTGGAGAGGAACGGTATCAAACACCGTTCATCATCTCATTCCATGCATTACAGCCCATAGTGAGCCCTGGTCGAGGGTGACAGGTTATAGTATGGGTGACTGGATGTGTCGGTGAGTGTGTGAGTGAGTGTGTGAGGGGGTGTGTGAGTGGATGTGTGAGTGGGTGAGTGGGTGAGTGGGTGAGATGGTGAGTGTGTGAGGGGGTGAGTGTGTGAGTGTATGAGTGTGTGAATGAGTGAGTGTGTGAGGGGGTGTGTGAGTGGATGTGTGAGTGGGTGAGTGTGTGAGTGGGTGAGATGGTGAGTGTGTGAGGGGGTGAGTGTGTGAGTGTATGAGTGTGTGAATGAGTGAGTGTGTGTGTGTGTGTACGCGGGTGTGTGAGTGTGTGAGCGGGGGAGCACAAATACCAACCTCAGTGAGCAGTCTCTTCATGGAGTTGTTCTCCCCCAGCAGGTAGTAGATCTCGTCCTGGCTGTGGACAGAGTGGAGACTCTTACTGGGGCTGCTGAAGTACTTGGCCATCTGGCTAGGGTTGTTGTGCTCCTCCTCGAACCGACGCCACTGGGTCAGCTGGGCGGCGGAGGGGGGAGGGGGGGTGGGGAGGAGGGGGCAAGAAGGAAGGGGAGAGGGGGGGGGGGGGGCAAGAAGGAAGGGGAAGGGGAGGAGGGGGGGGGGGGGGGTGAAGAGAGGAGAGAGGGGAGAGAGAGGGAGAGAGTTAAAGATCACAAAAAAACCAAGAGACAACAATCCGAGAAGTGTGCCCGTGGTTACGGTAGTTACACCCTAGTAAGCCTTGGAACAAATCTCCAGGTGTGTGTTTATTGCTCATTGTTTAAATATTTCCTTCCTTTTCCATAGAGGATGCATTCCTTTATCGTAACGTCAGTGCACCGCAAGCCACTGCTCAGGCTTTCTCAATGTTGAGTCATGGACTACGTGAGTGTGTGTGTGTGTGTGTGTGTGTGTGTGTGTGTGTGTGTGTGTGTGTGTGTGTGAGTCACGCTGTCTTTGTAGGGGTATACTGTACTGTATATACGCAAACATGAGAGTGAGGTGTGGGACACACACGCACACATGTATGCATGCACACACGCAGGCACACACACTCTCACACACACACACACACACACACACATACACACACACACACACACACACATACATGTACTGTGTGTTGGGCCTAGGTTGGGTTGGGCTTGTCAAAACAGAAAAGAGACTCTGTCTGTCTGTCTGTTTAACTGACTATCTGTCTGTCTGTCTGTCTGTCTGTCTGCCTGCCTGCCTGCCTGCCTGCCTGCCTGCCTGCCTGTCTGTCTGTCTGTCTGTCTGTCTGTCTGTCTGTCTGTCTGTCCGTCCGTCTGTCCGTACTGATTGTTGTCTAACATAGTGGTCTCTCTGTCTAAATGTGTTGGCATTTGCCATTACATTTGGTCACAAACAAAACAGTGGAGTCTCTGTTTGTGAGTGAGATGATGATGTGAGTAAGATTGTTGTCTCATAGAAAAAATCTCTTCCTCTTTCACTCTCTGCCACTCTCTGTCCCAGTCGCCAGGCAGACCTTTAGGACCCAATAGTGTTGTAGGACTATGAATAAGACCGTAGTGACACAGATACAGCATGATCTTGCTGTCTGGCCATGTCCTGAAAGGTCATACGGCCACCGATTCAGTAGGCATTTTCAGTATGCAAGATTAGAAAGTACTAAATGTACTAAATTTGAGTATACTCAAAATGCCAGCTTGGCATCGTAGATTTGCCTTTCCACGTAATATGAATTCACCACACACTATTCAGGAAGTCCTGGACAGATTTTATTCCCACAACTCAATGAAGCAGCCAAGGGAGGCGGGCAGTAACCCAATTGAGCCAATTACCATGACAACATGGTGGAGCATTATGTTGAAATAAGTAGCTTATTGAATACTAAAGAGTAGGTTCTAAATAGTATGTAGTATGGTTAGTATGCGGTATATACTTTAAGTAATCGGTAGGCTTCGGACAATCTCTCACCTGAGGCACAAACAGGAGACAGTTGGTTGCGAGCGTGCAAACAAAGATGGCCCCCGAGACCACGCTGTAGATGAGGTTAGGCCAGCCCTGGAGGAACCGTGAGACCATGACCGCCGTTGTGGTTGACAGGGTGACCAGGCTGACCGCGGTCATGATGGTGGGGGACTGGTTAACTGGAGGGAGGCTGACGTTGCTGGTCAGACCAGCTAGGTAGGTCCCATAGAGGAGAAGACTACCCTGGAGAGGAGAGGGGAGAGGGGAGGAGAGGGGGAGGGAGGGGGAGGGAGGGGGAGAGAAGAGAGAGGAGAGGGGGGAGAGGGAGTTAAAGACCACAAAACAACCACATCTCTTGACAGACATAACTGAATAACTCCATGACAGAACTACACCACAAACTCTGATGAAACAGAAACTATTAACTCTGCTAGGCTTCTGTGTGAAGCATAAAACATAAATCATTATTAATGTTCATGGTTGTCTCCTCATGAATGCTTTAGTTGAGTATGTATGTGCTCTACTGGATGTACTGTATTGTACTTGTGTTTTACCTTTATCACGGCCAGAAGGGTAACCCACAGGTCTGAGTAGACAGAGGAACACGTGTCCAGCTCAGTTAGAGAGTATGACACGTCTTTCTCCACCACCTAAACAAACACACAATCACACACACACACACACACACATAAAGCACGCACACAAAATCATACAAACACATCAGGGGAGGCTGGTGGAGGTAGACATTGGAGGACGGGCTCATTGTAATGCATGGGACGGAATTGACACACATAAAACCTGGATGCAAAATCATACATACACATATAAGCACCTATGTCACTTCCTGTTTATTTCCCTCTATCATATTCCATAACTGCAGCTACTTGTATGATGTACTGGATATTGCATGGGAGGGTTTATACTGCGGTTCTGTACCTTGACCACAGCTCCAATGGACCGTGCACATCGAACAGGGTCAGCCAGACTCCAAGCAGTCAGAACCAGAATGTCCACCAGAATCAACATAGCCACCAACCCCATCAACTGGATGTCTCTGATGATCTGAAACACACAGAGAAGTCAGATCTGCAACAGACACACTCTACAATACACATAATATAAAATATATACACACACACGTGCATGCACGCATGCGCACAAACACACACACACACACGCGTACACACGCAAGCATGCACACACAGACACATACACACACACACACACACGCACACCTTCAATGTGACACACTTCACTAACTAAAGAGTGAGCCTTTAAAACACACACATACAAACACACACAAATAGGGTCACACATCAGCATCCCATTCTGTATCAACACACACACACACACACACACACACACACACACACACACACACACACACACACACTTTGTCCTACATACCACTCTCTTGTCAGGCACGCGTTGGGTGAACACTCTGTACAGCCTCCATGTCTTCCCCAGGATAGGCCCGAACACCAGGGTGCTGCCGATACATAGCGTCCACATCCTCGCCTAGGAGACACCATGGCAACAGCATCAGTGCATCCCATAATTGTATCACCCACTACAGCAACGTGAGAGCAACTCCATACACAGTACTGTGTACACTGCATGTTTGATTGCCTGTACATGGGTACCAGGGGAGGCTGGTGGAGGTAGAAATCAGAGGACGGGCTCAATGTAATGCATGGAACGGAATAAGGAATGTGTGTTTGATACCATTCCTCACTGTTCGTTACAATGAGCGTTACAATGAGCCCGTCCTCCAATATCTACTTCCATCAGCCTTCACTGATGTGTACTGTCTTTATCACCTGTAGCACAGCTCTTGCTCCTCCCCCTTGCAGGTGTGTGCGGTCCTCGATAGCGAATAGGAAACCACTGCTGTAGGTGAGAACACTCCCACACAGAGTCAGCACATTCAGGTTAGGACTGGACATCTTCACTATCCTGAGGAACACACATATACAAAGAGTCAGCAGGCTGTGAGTGTGTGCGTGCGTGTGTGTGCGTGTGTGCGCGTGTGTATGTGTGTGTGTGTGTGTGTGTGTGTGTGTGTGTGTGTGTGTGTGTGTCTGTGTGTGTGTCTGTGTGTGTGTGTGTGTGTGTGTGTACCTATTGTTCTTGAAGCGCATGGTGAAGAGCAGGAAGGAGAAAGCCAGCAGGATTCCACAGGAGAGCAGTGTCCAGACCACCGCACAAAGCACTGGGGAGAGAGACCGCCTCTGCAGCTCCACTCCCATCTACACACACACACACACACCACACACACACACACACACACACACACACACACACACACACACACACAAGTAAAACATAAATCAATGATCAGGTAAGTCAGTTTGTGTGTGTGTGTGTGTGTGTGTGTGTGTGTGTGTGTGTGTGTGTGTGTGTGTGTGTGTGTGTGTGTGTACAGGAAAAGCTGCAATCCTCTGCTTTCTGGAGGGATAATAATGATCCTTTCCAACTGCATTGTGTTACTATTGCCTGCCAGAAATGCAGCATGAAATGGTACGATGGTAAAAAGACCAACTACAAATACACAGAAAACATACAGACAACTTTCATAAAAGGTTTTATTGAATATTTATTAGATATAACACACTTATAAGACATCAGACACAAGATATAATATATTACATACTGTATTTCACATTCACACAAATATAAAACCAACTCACACAACGCTCAGTATGTTCTCCTATAATATTATTTATTATTATTATTAACCACAATGTTAAGTTGATATTGGCGCTATTATTAATTCAGCAAAGTTTCAGTTAGTGCAGAGGCGAATGGCAGGTCTCTAGCATTGAGCGGGTGGGGATAATTGAATATAAGATGAAGACATCCATTGTCCTCGCCAATAAGGATTTCACTGTGAATGTTGGAATGGATAGGCAAAGAATTTAACTACAAGCCGAAATGGCTTCGAATGGCTTATCGATCATCATCTAACCAATCAGCCAGGCTGAAGTGGAGCACAGTGGTTCCTGACAGGAGAGATGACCAATGGGGCGGAGTTTAGCCCGCCGTGATTGCGACGGGGGTTAAAGTATGGATACAGTCTCTCAGTGAAGGTGTAGCCGGTGAACGAGTAGATATGAGCCCGGGATTCCACATCATAATAGGAGACCTGACCTCCCTCCCAGTCCACATACACCCCCACCCTCTGGGGCTTCACCTTCAGAGGCAGGGGGACAGGGGGGGTGCTGAGAGCCCAGTAGTCATTCCCATTCCTCAACCCCAGCGTCCAATAGCCTCTTTCGGGGCTCAGTGTGTTCCCTCCCTTCCTGTTGACTGACTCTCTGCCCACTCCGACATCCCACTCCATCTTCCCCTTCACCTCCACCTCATAGTAGTGTCTCCCCGAGAAGAAGGCCTCCTTTCCCAGGACACTAATACCAGGGTAAAACCTCTCTGGATTGTCTGGGAGGTTCAATGCTATGTCCCCATGGCTCACATGTTTCCTGTTCTCAGAGAGGATGAGTTTGGGATGTGCGGTATCAGGGTCCAGAGTCACATCCACTGCACACTGTTGAGTCCTTCTAAGCTCTGTCTCACACAACCTCTTCACTTCAGTCTTCAGTGTCTCCTCCAGCTCAGACCCAACTCTCCTCACTGCTCTCCTCACTGTCCCAACGTACGTGACACTCTGAACACTGGTCTCAGACCAGTCCTTACTGGGTGGAGGGGTGGACAGGGATGGGAAGCTCTGGAGGAGGTGGAGGTGGTCCTCTGTGTGTGAGAGCTGCTGAAGCTCGATGCTTCTCCTCTTTAGCTCTGTGATTTCCTGCTCCAGCTCTTTCATGAGCCCTTCAGCCCGCCTCTCTTCTGCTTTCTGCTTCTCCTCAATCACCACAATAAGCTCAGCCTGGCTTCTCTGAATGGAGCGCACCAGAGCAGTGAAGACCTGCAAGCTGTCCTGTATCTCTGCCTCCGCGTTCTTTTTGCTTATCTTGGCTGTTTGTTTGATCTCATCAACTTTCTGTTGTCTGGTCTGAATCATCTGCTGAACTTCGGCCTCCATCTTCCCCAGCTGAGCCTTCCTTTTCCTGCTCTCCTCCTCTATAGGGACAGTGTCGTGGGCCTTGTGGTCAGTCTTAACGCAGACCTGACAGACGTACGTCTGGTCACGCTTGCAGAACAGCACCAGAAGCCTCTGATGCCTCTTACACACTCGGTCGTCCATGTTGATCACTGGGTGGATCAACTGGTGTTTCTTGAAGGAGGCCAGTATCTGATGAGGCTCCAGGTGAGTGTCACAGTAGGAGGCCTGACAATCCAGGCAGGACCGCACGGCCTTCACCTTCCTCCCAGTGCAGACATCGCAGGTCGCCTCTCCAGGATTGGGTGGGGCTTGGTCAGGTGAGCTACATGTATTATTAACCCTCATTTCTACTGACCTCCGGAACTGAGCAGCCATTTCCGAAATGAAGGTATTGACTTTTAGCTCAGGTCTTCTGTAGAATTTCTGCTTACACATGGGGCACTGGCATAGGTTCTGGCTCTGCCAGTATCCCTGGATGCAGTCCTTGCAGAAGTTGTGCCCACACGGGGTGGTGATGGGGTGAGTGAACACGTCCAAACAGATGGGACACAGGAATTGCTCCTCGGACAGCAGACTGCCGGCGGAAGCCATGTCTGGGAACACATCCAAAAATAAATCAGAAGGGACTTTATGGAATCAGTTGGCTCTCATCACTATACTGGAATCTTCTCTTTCCAGAATATACTGTTCCACTCTTGGCACTAAGCAGTCAAGCCCTCATCTCAATACATGTAAACAAACAGCATCAAGTGATATGGTAATGCTTTTCATTTCACCCAATTACGAGGTGTCTAATACGGACTAGTTCAACAGACAAATAAAGGAGCAGGGGCAGTGAGGACCATTGAATTACATTGTATTGTACTGTAGGCTTGATATAGACTGACAGATTGATTTTGACAGGTGGGGATATCCGGGGATATCCTCACCAGTGGAGGCTGATGAAGGTAGAAATCGGAGGACGGGCTCATTGTAATGCATGGAACGGAATCAGGAATGGTATCAAACACACGTTGAGCCCGTCCTCCAAATGAGCCTGTCCTCCGATTTCTACCTCCACCAGCCTCCACTGGTGAGGACATCCCCACCTGTCAAAATCAATCTGTCGGTCTATAGAAAGCCTACAGTACAATACAATGTAATTCAATACAACATAATACAAGATAAATGTATTAATTCCCTTACGGATATTTATAACTAAGTTGTGACAGCTGTGGAAACTTGAAAAAACAACCCAACGAAACACAAATAAAAGAAACTCACCTCCTGTGTGTGTATTGCGCAGACCCAGAGTAGCAGTGTAGAGAGGTCTGTGCGGGTGGTGTGTTGCTATGCACAGCATGAAGTTCTCTAGTTTGGTTTCAATTTATAAAGTGACATTCGCTCCCGCCCCCCCTCCCCCCGCCTCATATTGCTGTGCTGTGTGACTTCTTCACCTGTTCTTAAAGGGACAGTGCCAGTCCAACATTTGGCTGCATTTATGCCTTACATGACTTTCTTCTCATTTAAAAAAAAAAAAAATGTCTTTATTCAAACACATAAAGAAATTAAACAGTGAAAGAATAAAATGTATTTAAAAAGTACATGTGCAGGTAAGGTAAGGAACCTGTCTAGGGTTTATATTAAAACCTTGCCATAACTTAAAGATTTAAAACATAAAGGTTAGTGAGAGAAGAAAACAAAGACTTAAGCTATTTTATTTCAACTTGACGCTCTCAACAGGACTTTTGTGACTGTGACTATCAATCCACAGTACCATCACTTTGTTTGTTTACAATTCTCATCTCTTTTGTTAACATGGAGTTAACAAAGCTTTTGGGGGTCTTTTTTGTGTTTAGTTGTTACTGAAAATGTAAAACAATTTTCCAGAAATTGAGACCTTGAAAAATACAGACCTTGACAATTTCACAAACATCGAGACCTTGAAAAATGAGACCTTCAATAGGCAGTGTACACATTCCGGATAGATTGTTTTATTGCAAAGGTCATTATATTTAACAGTAACATCATGTATTGAGTGAAATACCAATAGTATTTTTGCAGATGATTACAGAGACATATAGGAGAAGGATCAGAAATAAGTGGAATTTTTGTAGCAAATCAAATAACAACCAACTATACATCTCAAACGATTCAATGAAAATCAAAGCACAAAAAATTCAGTTCTCCTCATTTAAAATCAACAACACTGAGAATATCTCAATTTGATTGGCTGACAGGAGAGATGATCAGTGGAGCTGACATTTGACCAATTCCATAAACACCAAGACTGAAGTACGGGTGGAGTTTCTCAGTGAAGGTGCAGCCAATGAAAGAGTAGATATGGGCGCTAGCATGTGCATCATACATGGAGACCGTACCCTCTTCATAGTCCACATAGACTCCCACCTTCTGGGCTTTCTCACTCAGGGAGAGAGTGACCGGTTCTGAGGCACAGGCCTTGAACACATTCCCTTTCAACAGCTGCACAGTCCAGAGTCCACTCTCTGGGTTCATTGTATACAGCTTTCTGTCGATGGACTCTTTGGCCACTCCTACAGTCCAATCCGTGTTCCCCTTCACCTGCACCTCATAATAGAATCTACCAGAAGAGAAACCCTCCCTTCCCAGGACACTACCAATGTAATAAAACCTCTCTGGGTTGTCAGGGAGGTTCTGTCGCCTTCCGCCATGTTTTATTTGTTGAACATCTTCAGAAAGCATTAGATTAGGATGTGCGGTATCAGGGTCCAGAGTCACATCCACTGCACACTGTTGAACCATCTTCATCTCTGTCTCACACAACCTCTTCACTTCAGTCTTCAGTGTCTCCTCCAGCTCAGACCCAACTCTCCTCACTGCTCTCCTCACTGTCCCAACGTACGTGACACTCTGAACACTGGTCTCAGACCAGTCCTTACTGGGTGGAGGGGTGGACAGGGATGGGAAGCTCTGGAGGAGGTGGAGGTGGTCCTCAGTGTGTGAGAGCTGCTCCAGCTCAATGCTTCTCCTCTTTAGCTCTGTGATTTCCTGCTCCAGCTCTTTAATGAGCCCCTCAGCCCGCCTCTCTGCTGCTTTCTGCTTCTCCTCAATTACCTCAATAAGCTCAGAATGGCTTCTCTGAATGGAGCGCACCAGAGCAGTGAAGACCTGCAAGCTGTCCTGTATCTCTGCCTCCGCATTCTTTTTGCTTATCTGAGCTGTTTGTTGGATCTCATCAACTTTCTGTTGTCTGGTCTGAATCATCTGTTTGACTTCGGCCTCCATCTTCCCCAGCTGAGCCATCCTCTTCCTGCTCTCCTCCTCTATAGGGACAGTGTCATGGGCCTTGTGGTCAGTATTAACGCAGACCTCACACATATACATCTGGTCACGCTTACAGAGCCATTTTAGGACTCTCTTGTGCTTCTCACAGATCTTGTCTTCAAGATTCTCCACCGGGTTTATCAGCTTGTGTTTCTTCAGTGTTGTGACTCTCGTATGGGGCTCCAGGTGAGTCTCACAGTAGGAGACCACACACTCCAGACAAGACTTCATAGCCTGAAGCTTCTCTCCAGTGCATACATCACAAGGCACTTCTCCAGGTTTGGCTGGACGTTGGTCCAAAGAGCTAGTGATGCTAGTTTCAACTGACCTCTTGAATTGAGCTGATATTTCAGATATGAAGGTATTGACTTTTAGCTCAGGTCTTCTGTTGAATTTCTGCTTACACATGGGACACTGGTGCAGGTTGTTGCTATCCCAGTATTGTTTAATACACGTCATGCAGAAGTTGTGTCCACAAGGGGTGGTGACAGGGTTAATGAATACATCAATGCAGATAGAACACAGGAACTGCTCTTCACACAGGACCGTGCTTGTTGACGCCATGCCTGGGAAACAGAAAGTGAAACCATCAAACCCCTTTCCAGAATGCAGACAATCTTTTTAAGTTTTATTCTACTTCAACTACTTGATTGAAGTGTATGTATTCTATGTTTCTTTAGAATACATTTACCATATATATTTGATTGACATAAAACGCTGAGAGATTCATAACACAATAAATATGATTTATCTGCACAAGACCATGAAGGTAATGTCAATCACTTTATTTTCTTACCTGCATTTAAGCTGACTCGATCTTCACTGGAATCACAAACGAAGCCTCAGATAGATTTGTAGAGTGAATGCATACAGAGAAATTCTCTAGGAACAGGTTTGATCAAAGTTCAGCTCTCCACTTTAGTTGCACTCAAGCCCTTTCCTGCACCACACTGCTGTGAGCCTGCCTCCCCTGCTCTTAAAGGAGCCGTTAACCTCTTAGAGTATGAGTGTGCTCTTTCCAAGTACCTTTTCACTGTTTCAAGTTAAACCATAAAAGCATATACCTGTGTGTTTCTGTGTGTGCGTGTGTGCGTGCGTGCGTGCGTGCGTGCGTGCGTGCGTGCGTGCGTGCGTGCGTATATGTGTGTTTACCGTGCTGAGGGTACATAGTCTCTGCAGTATCTCCAGGCCCTCCTGTGCATTGACTCTTGGGTGGATGAGGCACAGTTGGGAGTCACAGTGGGAGCTGCAGTTCAGCTCTGACTCCATGGCTGGACTCAAACTGCCCACCATCACACACACATCCTGAGGAACAAGACAAACATCTTTCATTACTATCACTGTAATTTACAAAAATGACATACAACCTAGCACAGCTTAAGGAGAGGGACATAGCCACAGGTTTTCGACAATACGATAGAAATATACTAAATAACTGTACTCTCCCTACAATCTTCATTTTGGCTGCATGTTTATTATGCTGATGTTCCCCTACAATCTGATACCATCAGTGCTTTCAGAGCTCCAACCTCTCTTGGAATTATATTTGAATTATGATTGGAGTAGTCCACCCCATCAGTCTATTGCATGCAATACCCCTGCTCGCCACAGTATGGTGCTGCTACAAATATCCCCAATGAACAGAAGTGATTCTAACTGGGATACTGCTTAGGGGAAGTTAACTGAAAGTTAACTAAAATTTAACTGAAAGGAAATGTATCAGTGGTGAAAGAGTGCAATGAAACATGACTCAAAACAAGACATGGGAGTGTAAGAGAAAATGGCACAGGGCCCGTCATAACTAGGGTATAGGGCAGGTGGAACATATCCAAACTGAATGACCTAAATGAAGCAGCAGGGACAGATGATACATGGAATGTGCCTGGCCAAACCGAATCACGAGCTCATGTGGACATTTGTAGAGGAGCCTTGCATGCTTCCATCAGCACAGAGCTGAAGCACCCCACACATGAAAACACTGAAGAAAAACATCCGTGTGTGTGAGAGAGATAGTGGGTTTGATGAAAGATCTGAGATTAATCTTGAGATTAAATGTGATTTCACCAATTATTGATTTGCACTGATTTCATGATGTGTTCCCTGTGTAGACCACATGTAAATGAGATTAATATCTTAGATTAATATCTTAGATTAATAATTTTGAGAAAGTTGTGAATAGCCGATAAACTGTGCATTTCCCCTGATAAATAAACAAATAAACACACACTTGCCTAAATGCAGAAGCACCATAGTGTATCTGAGGCATTTTTATGATGATGTTGTGCTGTGCTGACATGTTGGTGATATAATTACAGTATGTACGATGGACCATGACATCATCCAATGTTCAGGTGTTAGACTCCTTCAGTTACAGAACCATGTTTCCCTGCTCTCAGTGTGTGTGTGTGTGTGTGTGTGTGTGTGTGTGTGTGTGTGTGTGTGTGTGTGTGTGTGTAAATGAGTAGCTGTGTTGTTAAATCTCCTTCCATATAAACAGATATGTTGTATTTACATGTCTGCTGTACATTACTAGTGTGAGTGTGTGTGTCACATGCTAAGTCACTGTCTGTGGACTGACTCAGACCCCCCCAGGCATCGTCTGTCTAACAGTATCGGTCGGGTCACAGGCTGATGACAGGGCTCTCACTAGTGTGGGAATCAGATGATCACAGGTCTAGGGCTATCATTGTTTTTCAATCTACCCCACGTACCTACGACCAACCTAATTAAAACCAATAGGATCACTTTGAGCAACTGTCTTCGTGTTGTAGCTAGCACGGCCGGTTTGGAAACGGAAGATTATGAGTTCGATACCCGCTTACGGCAAGTTGCTCTACCTCGCCGTTCGCTATAATATTGTATCTTTAGAACATTGCATAAGGTCAAGCGAAATTAATATTTATTTTAGATAATCCTCAGCAATTAGGCTACTTTGTCTTAATGATTAGGATTATTACATTATGGCAATTAGGTATGGATGGAATCAAAGTTATCAACAGGAAAGACGGAAAGATGTCCCACATCCCAGTGACAGTTGCCGTTCAAGAGAACAATGGCCTTCTGGCGTTTCTTTTCTGGCTCTCTGAAATGTCTGTGGTTCCTTCCTCCTATCCCTCCGTCACGTTCCAAGTATAGATCACAGCTTTACGGTTTCCTGCAGGAAAAACCGGTCAAGAGAGGCATTTCCGCCCGTTTTTCAAAAATCATCTCCAGCGGTTTCAACCACCGTGGAAGCCCCCCCTGCTACCCCGCCAAACTCAACAAAGGTCATTCAACACCTAGCCACGGGGGTCAGGTTCCACGGACATGTTTTGACATTGCTGAGTGCTTATTATGAGGTGTGTCTCTCCGCCTTTTGAAGTCATAACCGCAAGCAATTCCTGAGCTACCTGTGGCCTGGGGTGGAGGAGTCTAAAACGTCACTGCAGAAGAAAGGCTATAACTATGGCGATAACTTTCCCTTGTTGTCCTTTCTGTAAGCCTACATCGATTTAGTTAAAAGCATCACATCATTCAAACCTGCAGAACAAACGACAAGTAGGCTAGGCCTTACATTTGACAACGCTCTATTCTCTCTGATTGACCACACAGTAGGCAACCGCTTCCAAAAGAGAAATTGAGTTTAATCCATCCATTGTTCCTCCCTGTCAATTTCCCAGCCCCCAATCCGTCTCTCTCTTTTAAGATTAAAGAGAAATTACGCGGGGAGCAGCGGGTGAGCCGCATGCAGTTAGCGCTTCTGGTCAAAGCGCGGCCAGTGTTCGCCAGGGCAATATTGAAACATTCCTCCTTAGTCTGTAATCCGGTTAGCGATTCATTCTAAACTGATCAAGTGAAAGAATGCCGTTATGAAGCTTGCCCTCGCATGGAGCCAATGGCGAGATAACTGTCCACATGGCACATGCTTCATGGGAGTTTACCTTTCTTTCAGTGATCTCTATGTAGGCCACTTAAGGATATGCCAGCATCAGGAGAGGCTGGTGGAGGTAGAAATCGGAGGACAGGCTCATTGTAATGCATGGAATGGAATAAGGAACGTGTTTGATATTATTCTTCATTCCATTCCATGCATTATAATGAGCCCGTCCTCCGATTTCTACCTCCAACAGCTTCCCCTGGCCAGCATGTGTTTGATTTTAAACAGCTTAAAAGGTAGCCCATTTCAACAGTTTTTGCCAAGAAATACAGCGCCTTGTACAAGTATTCAGACCCTTTGAAAATGTTCACCTTTGTTGACCCATTGCATGCAATCCAAACACATTCAATTCGGATTGTTTCCCTCTGATCTGACACAGTCTACTGGACACTTTCAAAGTGAAAGAAAAGTACAGTATTCAAGTATTCAGACCCATTGCTGTGTCTCCCCTATAAAAGTCACTCAATAAATTGAATTGAGTACAATTTAGGGCAATGATAATATATTTTTTTTTTTACATTTAAACATTTTTTATGAATAACCTTGTTTTTGCAGAGTCCTTCATTTGAATAGGAATCAATTACAAACTCTGTTGATCAAACTGAGCAAATGGAGAGGAACAAAACTGCTTAGGAATGCTACCCTGACACCTGGGAAAACTGAATGACTGAGAGGGAAAAGCACAGTCGATGGGACATCATCCCCGTCACTCTACAAAATTGGTCTATATAACGGAGTGGCCAGAAGGAGTCCCTAATGAAACAAATCTATTTCAAATCCATAATTGTGTGTATGCAACAATGAATTTAACTGATACAGCAAAATGTGACAGGAAATTCCTGTGACAGGAAATGTGTTTCTTTGGTTTTACTACAACACATTATGTTTAGTGCAAATTCACACACACTTCACAGTTTCTGCATATTTCTTGTGTGAAGAATAGTGATAGCTGCATCATGTTATGGGTATGCTTGGGATCGGCAGGGACTAGGAAGTTTGGTAGGATCAATCGAGAAATGTGCTTAAGTGACAGCCTAATGGACAGGGTGTGGAATTGATTCCTATTCAAATCAGGGACCCTGGGTATTCATTCTGAAATCACATGAACTATTACCCTTCACTACTCAGATGGTCTCAATTCAACATATAGAGTAAGTTATAGGTATGTAGAGAAGATATTTTTGTATTTGAGCTGATTTTAGGAGAGCCACAGCAAGGGGTCTGAATACTTATGCAAACAGGTCTTCTCTGTGTTCGTTTTTAATATATTACATTTTAATTTTTCCCTTTGAAAGCGTCCAGTAGGCTGTGTAGATCAGTGGGAAACAATCACAATTTATTGTGTTTTGAAATCCAGGCTCTGGAGCAACACAAGATGAAAACTTTCAAAGGGTCTGAATACTTGTGTCAGAGAAAATTAATGGTATGTTATAGTTGTATAAGTGTAGCCTAAAGTCAGTCTTTAGATGGGAATAGGGCCCACAAAATCCTAAATTAAACGGTTGTAATTTGTTTTCTCCATCCGTCTGTTTCATAAATGAGTCATCCAACCACCTTTAGTCCAACCCTAAAATTACACTGTCAATTCAAATTCAAATTATTTTTGTCTCCTACCCTCAGATAGTTAGACTTACAGACCATAACTGTCTATGCAATTGTCTTGGAAAGCTACAGGGGTGCACTGGAAATGTATTTAGTTCCGAAATATATAGGCTATATGCCTACTGCTTATATCAATACATTGTTCTAGATGTATTGATTTAAACTAGGAATAGACTACAATGCAAGCCTGTAAGCTATTCCAATGAAATCATGTTTGAACAAAATAAACGTTGCTGCTGAAAGTATAGCTTCCCAATATTTAATTATGGATCTATTCATTTATCAGCATAGCAGCCACCCGAGACACGCGGAAGAATCCGGTGTTATTCCGTTTGTAGACTGCCCGAAGATAACGCACATCGACCGGGGGAGTCGATGTTAGAATAATGAAAAGAAAGCACACGAACCTGAGGCAGTGTCGGGGTCTAAATGCCCAGCGACGGATGTCAGAAGGGCGCGTAGAGAGTCCTGACGCCTAGTCGCTGTCCTCGCTCCATCGTGGGAGTTATGAAGTGAAACGAATTATCCGGTGAAGTTTAGCACTAAGACTTGGTACCATCTCCAAACCCTCCAACTAGAGGGACAATATAGTGAATTATCATCCTTCCCTTGCCAACTCTCCACAGCTATCCCAAATAATGTCCTGGTGTCACTGAGAACAAGTAGTCAGGGCTGCATCCACTTTTCATGAGCATGGGAGGGAGGTAGAGAGTGGGAGAGTTGGAGGGAGGTGTGTGTGTGTGTGTGTGTGTGTGTGTGTGTGTGTGTGTGTGTGTGTGTGTGTGCGCCATAATTAGTGGATAGCGCAGAAGCGGTGTGGGTGTGTATTGTTTGCAGAGAGAACCTCGAGCGTGCGGGGACTACTAGGACGGTTGGTGTCTGTGATAGTTTCACCCACTCAACCGAGGCCCGTAGGCTAGACGAGTCAAGGTTATCTGAGCGTCACAACAGAACGAAACAAATTAACGATGATCAAAGTAAGGACATTACTAATTAAGAAACGGTTATGAATGGTCATGTTAAGTCATGGTTATGACTTTGTTGCCCATAGAGCTGCTTTCTGGCGTCAACGAACACGGCATTATCTTCTCTATCAACTTAATCTGAGTTCCTAACCACCGTGTCACACGATGCGACTACCACACACGCTACTGTGACAACGCAGTGCCCCAGGGGACTGGGTGGCGCGTGGGACAGGGTGGCAGATGAGGGGCGTCAGCGCTCACTGTGCAAATAAATAATATTGAATTGAGTTTCAATGGAAAGATACACACATTTTGTTATTCATCTGACTCGCTCCATTACGCGCGAGGTTGATGGAGATAGTGAGGGTGGGAGGGGGGGAGAGGGTGACTAGTAGGCCTACTGTACAATGATACTATAAAGTAAAAAAAGAAAGATAAAAAGCCATTGTAAAACTTTTTTTCCCTGTGCGCGCAGCCAAACCCAAATATTTCAGTGCTTGTTCCATAGGCGGCGCTAATCATAAAGGTGTTATTAAAACGTCACGGAGATTTACGGTGTGAGCCTACACGCGGTGTCATTCCTGACAAGGGAGTGTCACCGGTACTGACAGCTGTGTTTAGGGATAGAGAGAGAGAGAGAGAGAGAGAGAGAGAGAGAGAGAGAGAGAGTAGATGTATGTTCACCATGTAGAAGATAAGACATTCCCAGAGTTGCAAGCCCACACACACACACACACACACACACACACACACACACACACAGTTCTTCCACAGTTTCCTGCTTTTGCCTTCCTTCCTTCCTGCAGTAGGTGTGTGTGTGGTCGTTATCAGGAATGGAAACATATTGGTAGCCTGGGGCAGATCCCGTCTATCAGAGGGAGCATCAGGCCAATGGAACTTGAGTGACGTCCACAGTGTGTAGGAGAAGGAGAGAGAGAGAGAGAGAGAGAGAGAGAGAGAGAGAGAGAGAGAGAGAGAGAGAGAGCAGAGGGAGTGTGTTATATTATAATATTCGATACCTATGAGAGGTGGTAGGTAGGTGTACCGCAGTGGAGGCTGGTGGGGCCAGAAATCTGAGGCGGGGCTCATCGTAAAGCATGGTATGGAATGAGGAATGGTATCAAACTTGTTTCTGTTCCATTCTACCTCCACCAGCCTCCACTGGTCTACCGGTGATATTCAGTCAGATCCATGAGCAGGTCTCCCCACTTAGTGTGGTAGTATGCTTTAATGGCAGCAGGTGGCGCTGTTCACTCTTATCAGGAGACCATAGGGAAATGCCTTTTCTCATGCTGGCCTTTTGTCACTTGTTGGTAATTTCCCTGTGGTCTCTCCAACCCAGTAGACCTTTATCATCATCTCAGAAAGTGTTCACAACCACCATGATAAGCAAAACAGCATGTACCTGCTGCTGATAACAGACTGACAACCAATGGCAACTTTGCAACCACTTGGCACGTGATTATAGATGGTCTGGTCATGGCACAGTCAGCAAAGCTCAGCAACGCACAATCAGCAAAGCTCTCATCTACAGTATATACGGTATGACATTGACTATGTGGAGTGGACAATTCGTCAACTCCTACATCTACAAAATGATGAAATGCTGACCTACAGAGGGTGAGTCCCAACCAGGGGAGGCTGGTGGAGGTAGAAATCGGAGGACGGGCTCATTGTAATGCATGGAACAGAATAAGGAATGGTATCAAACACGTGTGTTTTGTGTGATACCATTCCTCATTCCGTTCGA
Organism: Argentina silus; assembly: GCF_951799395.1. Classification (NCBI taxonomy): domain Eukaryota; kingdom Metazoa; phylum Chordata; class Actinopteri; order Argentiniformes; family Argentinidae; genus Argentina; species Argentina silus. The sequence continues at coordinate 19,746,642 of NC_139666.1, forward strand.
TGTGTTACAATGAGCCCGTCCTCCGATTTATACCTCCACCAGCCTCCCCTGGTCCCAAACACAAACCAGACTATAAACTCTGACCTCAACGTCTTAACCTCTGAGCTCAGATGTCAACTGTCAACGTTAGCCTCCTATGGAAGCTCTGAAAGTCATGGAGTCGTCTCAGTTTCATCCACTGTGTGGAGATCCCTATCAGGTTCCCCCGAAGATCATGTTCAAGGCAGGTAGAGAGGCCTGAAAGCAGGTGGACTTCGCCAACACTCGGGTTACCAGGTGTGTAAATATTTAATCCAGGAACATTAGGATAGCAGTTAGTTAGACAGCTTGAGTTAAGGAGAGACGCGTGTTGCTCAGCATAAGGCAATCATGGGTTGAAGATCAAACATCAATGGAGACTGGACACCAGTGGAGGTAGAAATCAGAGGACAGGGTTGATTGTAATGCATGGAACGGAATGAGGAATGGTATCAAACACACAGCTCTGTACAAAACAGTGATTATCATACAATGGAAATGAATGCATGTCAGCTTGCTGTGACATATACAGTACGTAGGGCAGAAGACCAAATAAAGAGAAAACAAACAAAGCAAAGTAAAAAGGCAAAATCCTTGTTGATACAATTCGAAATCCAGAGGCACCATTTCCTGCTGTAGCAGAAAACCATTTCCTGTGCTGCATTGATTCCAGAACGAGCCAGGGTTCCGGTGGGTTCCACTCCCTAATCCACAGGCTTTGGTGGGGGCGGAAATGGATTGTTCTCAGAGCCTGGCATCATCCCCCAACCCCCACCCCGCCCTGTCCTGCCCAGAACAGGACCATCCCTAGTGACATGTCCAGGTCTGCCCGCTAAATGTACTGTACGCTCCCTGCTCAATTCCCAACTCTCTCTGCAACACTGCAACACTTCCATGGGCTGCTGTGGCCCTGGATTATCTGTTCTCTGTGATGTACTGTATAGTTTCTCCTGAGGCTGCAATCGCACGCAAGTGAGGACTACCTCACCCAGGGGAGGCTGGTGGAGGCAGAAATCGGAGGATGGGCTCATTGTAATGCATGGAATGGAATGAGGAATGGTATCAAATATGCATGTTTGATACCATTCCATGCATTACAATGAGCCTGTCCTTTCTGCCTCCACCAGCCTCCTCTGATTGATCCACTAGTATTCACAGCATATACATCAGTTACATAATCAAAGTGCCCCATCTTTTAAAAACAGAGGAGAAGAGGAGGCTTGATCTGTGAGGGGAGAGAGAGAAAGAAGGGGTGAGGGAGAGGGAGAGGGGGAGGAATGAGTAGTCTGCAGATAGAGAGGAAGAGAGAGGAAGAGAGGAACCCGTGCAGACAGAGGAGGAGTCAGGGGAGATATCAGACGGTTGGGGAAGAGAAGGGCGTGCACTGAGTTTTGATTAGTCTGATTTGTTCCTCACCATGGTGATCTGACACAGTTACATAACAGTGGACAGTAATCCAACCCCCCCCCCCCCACACACACACACACACACACCCTTGCCCCTCTCTCCTTCTCCTCGTGCCCCCCGCCACACCACTTCACCAGGGGGGCAGCGAGGCGGCACTGAGAAGGCCGATTAGCTGGTTCCCTAATCCCAGGACAAGGTCTGATTGTTGGGGTCTGGAGTGTGTGACTCTTGTGTGCTCCCAGAGTGTGTTGTGTGGATGTGTAGTTCATCATGTGTGTCTGGTAAGTATGTCGGTCAAGGGCACGCGCACACACTGGCCATAGTGTTGAGGGTAGCTGATATGAATGAGTGCCCTGACCGAAGGTGATAAGAGGCTTAGAGTAGTAAAACCCCTCATGTCCAACCACCCTGCTCTTTCATCCACTGATCCCCTGTACTGTGCATTGTATAGAACATTAACAGGGCAGAGAATGGTGCCCTTCTGAAACTCTTAATGCCAAACATCAATCACACCCCCCCCCCCCCCCGACACACACACACACACACACACACACACACACACACACACACACAGTGTAGTGTACTCTTTCTCCCTCTCTCTCTCTCTCTCTCACACACACACACACACACACACACACACACACACACACAGTTAGTGTTTACCTTACTCAGGTGGTTCCGATGGGCTCAGTCCCCCTTCTGCTCTGTTGATATGGAGTTGCCCACTTCCATTCACTGCTGATGGACAAAGAGTGGGTGGGAGAGACCTAAAACGACCAAGTGACGTACTTACTTACTTACTTACTTACATAGCCAAACATTACATACAGCATTCTGAATTCTTAGTTGGAAGTAATGATGAGTAAATCCAGACTCCTGAGCTGTGCTGTGTTGCCTGAGAGTTGACAGTTGACTGACTGCTCTCTCCCTCGCTGTGAGTCCGTTCATTCACTGCTGGGTCAGTTTCATCATGGCCGCACCGGCGTGTGTCTCTGTCTCAAGTTGCTGCTAACAGCTAGCAGCACAAAGCATGCTCCCACCCACACACACACACACACACACACACACACCAGGGGAGGCTGCTGGAGGTAGAAATCCTCATTCCATGCATTACAATGATTTCTACCTCCACCAGCCTCGCACACAACACACACATGAGCACACACACACACACACACACACACACACACACACACACACACTGATGTAATATACAGTAGAGGGCTGTAGAGGGGTTCTTTTGGGACAAGGAACCACCATGACGCTCTCTCTCTCTTTATCTTTATCTTTAGCTTTAGTGTGTGTGTGTGTGTGTGTGTGTGTGTGTGTGTGTGTGTGTGTGTGTGTGTGTCTGTCTGTCTGTCTGAGAGAGAGAGAGAGAGAGAGAGAGAGACAGAGAGAGATAGAGCAATCGATTTGGAAGAGAGAGAGAAGCAATGTAAATAGAGACGGGTGAGAAAATAAAAAAGGCCTGAAAGAACCTCACTCTCAGTGAGACAGACAGGTACAGAGCGCTGAGCTCTCTGAACGGGCGTTTGAAACATGGGCAAACAGACGATACAAAAACAAACAAAACATCTGTCCCTCAAAGCAGTCAAAGAACGGGCCAGTCTGCTCAGGCGAGAGGAAGAAAGAAGCAAAGAAGAGAGAGAGAGAGAGAGAGAGAGAGAGAGAGAAAGACAGAGAATGAGAGAGAGGCAGAGCGGTTTGTGTCACTCGGTCTTGGCGGTGTATGAAGGGATCTGCTGATTGAGAGAGGCAGAATGCACTCCCCCTGGCATCTCTTAGTGCTGGGTTAAAGAAGAGGTCTCTCTGCCATTCAACCACAGTCATGCAATCACGTTCATATGCAAATGAAGCAGACCTGAACACAACCATTCAAACTTCCAATGGCTGAAACAAAACGGTCAGACGCGCTCATGTAAACACACGCGCGCGCGCGCGCTCGCACCAACACACACGCAAGCACACACACACACGCAAGCACACACACGGTTTGGCACAGTTCAAACCGTCAACAGTCTAGCCGTCAAATGTGGAGAAAGATACTGTGGCAATTCATTGTTGTCATTTTTGCTATAAGCAAACAAACAAAGTACACAGCTGACTATACTACACATAGCAAACAATGATGTATTTACTTGTTGGATATGAACTGTGAACTCCGACCTCAGTTCCAAACAGACAAGAGAACATATCAGCTGACTGTTTAAGAGCTTACTGGACACACACAGACACCACTATTACACTGTAGAGGGCAAGTATATAAAAGACATTACACTCATTTCTTAGACATTAAAATCAATCTTTATTAAGGATATTATATACTGTACAGTCTATATGAGTGGGTAAAAGTGCACATATTTAGTACTGACCTAGAGGTCATCTCCTGCATAAGTACTATATTCAGTAAGTCATCTTCAATGAAAGCACTGTATTAGTGTATGTTGGCAGTAGAACGGTGGATTGGTATAAAAGCAGTACATGTTGTTGTTGTTACAAAGGAGATTGCTTCATTTTCACATCATCGTGGTTAAGATCATGAACGCAAAAATCACTTTTTAAGGGGAAAACAAAAGGACTAAAGATAAAAAAAAAATGATGAATTGTCACATTTCAGGGTTCAAATGTCATGTTCCTTTTTTCCCCCGTTTCATTCTTTTTAATTCCTCTCTTCCGGTTCATCAGTAAGGCACTTTACACATACAGGATGAGCACTTCTACCTGGTACTGTAACAATGGAGGAGCATTGGCTTAGTCTAAACATAAAAGGGCTTTTTAGAAAAGGCCGACTCGTGTACCTCCTGTTTACTTTGAACGCACACCTTCTGGGAACATCTGGATCCAGATTTTCTACACTAGATGTTCCCACACCAATCACAAAGAACATCTCACACAAACGTGTTGTAGGGTATATCTATTATTACATAGATCTGTATATGTCTGGACTTAGAAATACAAACATAGAACATACTCTCATTGTATTTTGCCGGATAAGTTTGGTTTTCTCCCTTCACAGTGAATATGTGTGTGAGTGTGAGTGTGAGTGTGAGTGTGAGTGTGAGTGTGTGTGCGTATTGTATGAGTGATTCATACAGACTCTGATCCACTTCCTGTCAAAAAGGAAACAAAAGCTTTCACTGAGCACAGGGGTCACTCACTCACACACACACACACACACTCTCTCTGTTTTCAGTCAAAAAACACAATCTCCCATTGTTCACTTCCTGACTTTCTCTCATTCTCTCAGGAGAGGGGCAATAACAATGTGCTTGAATCAGGAGAATGCTTCAATGGCTCACGCGGTCAAGGCAAATTTCTGGATTGTACTGCCCTCTCATGTTCTCATATGAAACCAACACTTTCCACCCATGGAAAACCAACAGGCATGAATCTGAAAATGCTCAGTCGTTTTACGGCAGTCTGCTCAACGTCCCAGAGCATCGGTGATCTGTCATGTGACATGTGGGGGTGACAGAGGGGACATCCTTCACAGAGGAACCGTTCAGCCCAGTCTCCTGATCAGAGGGGGTGGAGATAGGAGCGGATTGGGAGAAGGGCCGTGTCTTTGATACTTTCTCTGTGTGTGTCATTTGTCCCCTCCAGTTTTAGACAGACAGACAGACAGACAGCTGGGCCAATGGGTTTACAAGGTACATCCCACTACAGGCATTGGACATGGAACCATGATGTCCATGATCGGACAACGGTGGCAGAGAGGTCACTGTGTGTGTGTGTGTGTGTGTGTGTGTGTGTGTGTATGTGTGTGTGTTCGTGCATGTGTGTGTAAGCATTCTGCATCACTCTGGAGACACACACAGAGACAGACCAGGCAGCAAAGAGGGTCAGAGTTCCCCATCGTTCCCAACCACAGAGACACGGGACTGAGTTCGGAGGCTGTTGCTCTGGGTTACGCGACTCCCGCTATCCCAGGAGCACCCTCTGCAGGCGGTCGGCGGGCACGCTGATCTCGTCCTCTGACTCTGCGTCGCTCTGCGGGTTGGAGCTGCAGGGAGAGGTGCATTCCGGGGAGCACAGGTAGTGCATGAGAGGCAGGCGGTACTTCCCGCAGAAGTCCACGAACTTGATGTGGCGCACACACGAGTCAAAGTACACACCTGGAGCGAGAGAGAGAGAGAGAGAGAGAGAGCAGAGGCCAGGGTAAGCACACTGAAGTACAATACACACAATATTACACATGTATTATTATTATTATTATTAGAGAATATAAAGGCAGGCAGGCAGGCACAGAAAAACGCACACACATACATACACACACACACATGTATACTCACACATTCGACAGACAGACAGACAGACAGACAGACAGACAGACAGACAGACAGACACGTGTATACACACACACACACACCCCACCCAATAACCTAAGAGAGGGCAGTGGCCTACCAGCACACTTGGGGTTGGGGCACTTGCTGGCCAGGTTCAGGTAGTGCAGCAGGTGGGAGGGCAGGTCGCAGGGCAGGTAGGGGACGTTGCGGCTCTTGATGGTGCGGCCGGCCAGCTCCAGCAGTGACGGGGGGTCAAAGCTCATCTCCTTGACGAAGCGCACCACCAGCGGGTTGCCGCGGAGACTGAGCTCCTGCAGGCGCACGAGGCCGAGCACCTCACGGGGCAGGTAGGTGAGCAGGTTGTTATGGAGACTGAGGGAGCGCAGAGAGTGGAGCCTGACGAGAGGGAGAGGTGGAGACGGGGGAGACGGGGGAGACGTGTTATGGTTCTATAGTGTATTTATTACAGACTGATACCTCGACTGTGGTTGGGTTACGGTTCGGTTGTGGTTAGCTGGTGAGTTCGGGGGTTAGGTTATGGATTTTGCTTCGTGTTTTGGTTACCTGGTAAGCTGAGGAGAAACACCCTGGGACGCGGTTCAGCTTAGCTTATAGTAGTGTGGTTGTGTTATGGTTTCCTGGTGGCCTGGGATGCAGTTGAGTTAGGTTATAGTAGTGTGGTTGTGTTATGATTACCTAGGGAGGTGCACTCTGGATGTGGTTGAGTTAGGGTTAGGTTATAGTAGTGTGGTTGTGTTGTGGTTACCTGGTGAGCTGTGGAGGAACACTCTGGATGCGGTTGTCACACAGGACCAGGTAGCTGAGGTAGGGGAGGTTGGCCAGCTCAGGAGGAATGGAGGTGATGAGGTTACCACCCAAATACAGCAGCTCCAGACTGAGAGAGAGGGAGAGAGAGAGAGAGAGAGAGAGAGTGTGTTTACATGCAGCAAGACACGTTACATTACATTACAGTAGAGTAGCACAAAGCAGTCGAAACCGGATTGTTGTGATACACTATCTCAGATACTGCCCTCTTTCAAGGCCACTTGCCTCACTGGGACCCTCAGTGTGGACTTAGATGCTGTCTGTGAATTACCTAACTGGGTGAAAGGTCTCATACACAGAGCCCGCCGTGCCCATGGCGACAGATTCTAACAGGTGTGTGTAGACTACTGTAAGGAATGGACCCAGGCTGCCAGGACAACTGTTTCAAAGAAGAAACCAGAGAAACACTCACTATACACATACCACAGAGAGTTGCTGGGAGCTCTCTCTATCTTTAGCTTTAGTGTGTGTGTGTGTGTGTGTGTGTGTGTGTGTGTGTGTGTGCGTGTGTGTGTGTGTGTGCGTGCGTGCGTGCATGCGTGCGTGCGTGCACGTGTGGTAGCGGTAGTGGTGGGTCCTCTTCCAGGAAGATGTGCATGTCGTGCAGTTCTGCATAGTTTCCCAAAAATAAATGGAGCAACACTTCACTGGAAAAATACATGACTAACTGTGCACGTCACCTGAGACAAACCACTGACAATAACATGCATCAACAAGAGAATGTTATTGTTAAATGTGTGTGTGTGTGTGTGTCTCCCTAGTGTGTGTGCACTGTCCCAGACACCTTCCAAACTGTGTAGTGTACAAGACACTGTAAGCATCCAGCCCTGAACAGCAGAGACACACTGAGGAGGGAAGGAGAAGGTGCCATACAAACCCTAACCCTAACCCTATGACAGAGAGAACGAAAAGAATGAAAAGAAAGACGGAGGAAACACAGTGGGGGGGATACGGAGAGATGGGAACAGAGGGAGCACCAGGGATAGAGAGATAGAGGGAGTGAAAGGGGGGATGGCCTGACAGTGAAAGTGAGCAGTCAGCCTGTCTGCCCAGCAGTAGAACTGATGACACAGCGACAGGGAGAGAGAGGAGAGGCCATTATGTGTCTTTGGTGCCTGAGCAGCAGCAGCCCCCCCCCCCCCCCCACCCCCCACCCCTTGGTGTCTGTGGGTCTAAAGGAACCATTCAGGGGGGCATATCAATCCCCTCTGTCTGGAGGGATACCACAGGCACACACACACACACACACACACACACACACACACACACACACACACACACAGACACAGACACAGACACAGACACAGACACAGACACAGACACACACACACACACACACACACACACACACAGACACAGACACAGACACAGACACAGACACAGAGACAGACAGACACAGACAGACACAGACACAGACACACACACACACACACACACACACCCTCATCGTGAGAACAGCTTGTATTCTACACTGGCATGGAGTCAGGGCACCTTCCCCCTGGAACTGGTACCTCACCACCTGACAATGAGGGCCTTGCCACATCACTAGAGTAACTAACTGTCCCTACCTGCCACAGCAAGACGTAGGTGTTGTCACTGAAGCCTAGTGGTGACCATTACTCATGCATAGAGTATACACAGGCACAGCCTGCTTGCTCCTATTACCTAGTAATACATTTTTTATGTTATTATTTATGTATTTACCACATGTGTTATTCTCTGAAAGGGAATATGAAAGTGTTGCCAAATATAGTATCAGATTTCCTCTTGACCTCTTTCCTTGTTTTGTTACTAAGAAAAAGCTGCAATAAAACCAGTGAATAGTGAGCCAACGGGATTAGAGTTGGTTAGCTATTCCTGCTGAAAAACACACACACACACAGACACAGACACAGACACACACAGACACAGGCACACACACACACACACACACACACACACACACACACACTTATCTTTGGTTATCGGCCCTCTGCTAACTAATAAATGGGCTACTGTGTAACTGTTTGTTTTAACCCATGACCCGTTCCACTGATCTACATGACTGTCATTGATGTTTATTTTATGACGTTGACTCTTTATCTATCTAACTTCCCATCACTGATATCTGAAACATGTCATTTCAATCAAACAACATCAAACTAGAAGTTCTACTTGATTCAGATCAAACCCAGGACTAAAGCACAGTAAAAGAGACCCTCTTTTCACAAACTCTTCACTAGAGCAAAGGTTCACATATGGTTCCTGTGATGATTGATGATAGGAAAGAAGGGGAGAGGGAGAGCTGAGTCGTGTGAGAGAGACAGAGAAAGAGAGAGAGAGAGAGAGAAGCAGGGGAGAGAGGGTAAGTGGAGAGAGGGAGAGAAAAGGAGAGGGAGAGACCGAGAGAGAGGGTGGAGAGAGAGGGAGAGAGAGAGAGAGTGAGAGAAGGACAGGAGAGAGGGTAAGTGGAGAGAGAGTGAGAGAGTAGGGGGGCCAGAGAGAGGCAGCTAGGTTGAAAGGCTCTGTGTCCGAGGGTGAGCATACGTACTGTTATTGTACTACTGTATGCCCTCCACAAGAAAAGAACACCTTTCAAACATAAAATGGTCTTTCAAGAACACCTTTCAAACATAAAATGGCCTTTCAAGAACACCTTTCAAATAAAAAACATCCAATAAAAACTGAATGAACCCTCTGGATTCTCAGTCTCCCTTTCCTTCCCTGTGGGAAACTGAAGTGGGCCCTCTGTGTACTTCTAACCCCCTCCCATTCTATACCCCACTAATTAGAACTTGGAACACACCAAAAAAAAAATTGGCGAGGGAGGATGGAAAAAGTTTGAGTTGATATTTAGTGTCTCCTGGTGGGACACTGTGACCTGTTCCTGGCTGACATGGCATGATAAGGAGAACTACTTCAAAGATGACCTCCCCTTCAACAAAACTACACTCTACAACTACAATCTTGGCATGAGTGTGTGTGTGTGTGTGTGTGTGTGTGTGTGTGTGTGTGTGTGTGTGTGTGTGTGTGTGTGTGTGTGTGTGTGTGTGTGTGTGTGTGTGTGAGCATGTGGTAGATGAGGCAATCATCCTAATGGATGTTTATGGGTTGATTCAGCAGTGAGCAGCAGTCTCCCCCTCCCCTCACCCTCTCTCTCTCGCCAAGAAAAAAAGACAGTCTGTCTCTAATTTAAAAAAAATGATAACTCTCTCAACAACACCTGGCGCAGGGTCACATGACGTGATGGGTTTTTTTGCAATAAGTTTTCATACAGCAACACTACTGCTGAGGATATGTTGCAAACTGAAGCGTATACTGACAATACAATGAAGGCATTATATGCGGCCATGGCATGGCGTTTCCTAGTGACACAACCCTGCGCTGATGGCACTAGTCCAGTCGTCACATCCCACCCCCGTGTATTGGCAGCTAAGCGGGCCTGTACCCACTGAACTCGCAATCCGCAGCATTGACAGCGACACTGACCTTGGTCAGCTGGCTATTGTAATTCTTTCAGATCGTTTTCACAGTGTTGCAACCATTGATGTACATTGAAACATTGTAGTCTACAGGCATGGACGGTGTTACATTCTCATAACGCTAAACTGTCACTAGGTCGGAGTGGTTGCGGATCTGATCTTATCAGACATACCTGGTTAAATTCTCTATCTCTCCGGGTATACTTTTGAGTCTGTTTCCCCCGAGAGAGAGCGATTGTAGCCGCTGCAACTCCATGAACTGAGCTGGCATCTCCTCAAATCGGTTCCCACTAAAGTTCAACACCTCCAATGGCATGGACCCGAACTCCTTGGGAATTGAGAATTCGTCCAGTCGGTTATTCTTGGCTATAAGTGTCCTTAGCTTGGTCAGCCGCGTTAGGTCTTCACAGATGACAGATAGTCCGTTGTTGCTGATGTCGAGGAACTCGAGATTGGAGAAGAGGCAGACCGAATCGGACAGCGAGGCCAGTCGGTTGAAACTCAGATACAGCTGTTTGGTATCCCTCTTCCGCTCGTCGCTGACATTGACCAGGCTCAAATTGTTCAGATTCAAGCGCGACAAGTCCAAAACACCCTCTCCGTGTCCGGCCCCTTCATACACCTCCATTTTCGCAGTTGGGTGGTGTACTTCAATATTTAGAACAAAAAGCGGTGGTCGAAATGTATCTGTAAATGGCTCCCCGAAGGAAGGAGTCCGTCGGCCCCTGGGTTTTGCCGTCTGGTTCAAATCAACATTCCTCGCAAAGACGAACCGTGGGGAGCGGTGATGTCTCCAACGCATCTATTCCCTGAACATGTACTGCAACCGCATCTCATTAAAAAATCTGGGTCAGAAACTTACATTCGGCTAAATTATGTTGTGTATAATGTGCGCTCTGTAATGTGCCAGAACATGGCTGGCACAATTGACAGAACGACTGTTGAACGGTGAACTATTTGTGGTACATGTTGCGGGGTTGGTCGACCAGAGTAACTCCGCCCTAACTGTATTTAACCCGTTCATTGGGCGATACATTGTCTCCCCCAGTCTGATCAATATTAAACCAACAAAGTGTCTAAACAAACGTCTATTGTTGCGCATTTGTTCAAACTCATGCATGTATACACGATTTTTCCGTTTTAGTTGCATGCATGCGTCGTCAAAAGAAAGCTGAATGTGCTGTTGGCTGCGTGAACCTCGTGGACACTGCCCTTTCTCCCATGGCTATTATGCAACCATGCTCTAGTGTTGCGTTATGCAAGACCCTCAGTATGTGAGTGGAATCAGAAAGAGACATGAATCAGAAAGATATGTAAAAGTGACCATAGCATTTACCCATCGGCCACAGGCCGTTATTACACCCCCAACACATGTGCTCTATGTGTGATCTATAAAGTTATCCTTGACAACATAGATTAGAATAGAACTTTCCACAAGTTAACAAATATGGACCATCATTATTCAAAAGGTTCTAGGGCCTGCCGCATTCATTCTCTTCACCCTGAGTCACAGGTGATAGAGTGATACAGTATGTATTTGTGTAAGTGCCTGCCAAAGCTGTGTATCTTAAATGTGTGATTTGGATTTTTCTTTATTTTTTGTTAGGGACTCTCTCTCCCGCACGCACACACAGACACAGACACACACACAGACACACACAGACACACAGACACACACACACACACACACACACACACACACACACACACACACACACACACACACTCACACACACACATACACACATACACACACACACACACACACACACACATAACTGAGACATCTGGTAGATTGTATGGTTTTTTTATTGGCATACATACTCCTTAAAGACTGTACTCCTTTTTGTTAGAAAAAAGGCCTAGTTTGAACCTAGTTATGCAACATCTGCACAAACATTTAACAAGGATAAAACTCAGCACTCAATTTCTACTAACATTCTGCTAACTATGAATACTGTAGTTTTGCCATTTCCAATTGTGGTTTAATGCGAGCAGGACAAGTTGGAAACCTTTAGGTCTGCAGGCCTATGTTTGGGTTTTAAGGCACTGATAACAACAAATAATTCTCAAGTGGGACTTTGACAAATAAAATGTAACAAAACAAAACAAATCTACACTCAACACCACACACAAATAGCATACACACTCTCCAAAACCCACCCACCCACCCCCCACGCATGCACGCCAACACCCACACCCACACCTGCACACACACACACACACACACACACACACACACACACGGTTAGAAATGCATCTAAGCTACTTTAGCTGACAGCGAGGCTAATCCTTCTGTTAGAGTGATCTTTGAAAGTACAGGTATAGTGTTGTTGCTGGGTCCAGAGTAATGCTTTACCCGGAGGTTTCGTACACAAACATCTTCATGGACAGGCTTTGGTTTCAGTTCTCTCTATCCTGTAGTCAGCTCAGGTCTGTTCTCGCTGCAGGTTGCTTCCATTCTACATTCTATCTTGGTCTTACGTCCTCTTGGTTTCCTTTCTCTAGAAACAACACCAGAGAGAGCTGACTAAACAGCACGAGAGCCATGGCAATCACAAGTGAATAACATACTGTACATACTATATAAGCATTTGTCAAAAAAAAAATATGGCAGCATACACTGTTTAAAACCTAACTTGGGGCAGTTACCTAAAGTCTGAAACTAGGCTCGTCACGGAGGGAGAAGTGCATTGGTCAAGTAGTATCACGGCAGTTCTGTGAGCCAATGAGCTTAAAGTCAAGTGTATGACATCACGCCCCCTAATCTAAACAGCATTTGCACATTAACATTGTTTTGCTTTACTTCACTCCAAAGTACAACGACAAGGAGAGTGTCTCCAAGGTTACCTTCTCTCTACCACCACTAACCTGTCATCATTCTAAACAGTTACTACTTTATTTTATTTGTAACATAAGCCATACAAATACTGTATCTATATTGTATACATACCTTTAAAGGCAAACATTGAAAAAATGAACAGTAAAAAAAAACTAAAACAAAGTGGCCCCATTCCTAGTGCAGGGGTGCAGTAATACTATCAAACAGAAAGACAGTAATGAACACAAGGAAACCCTAAAATGATACACTTGACAGCCCCATATCTATCGAACATCAACAAAAAGACACATCATTTAAAAAAAGGCTATAATTATTAACATATGAGCAAAACATAAATGTGTAAATTCAGCAACAGCACAGGGCCTCAAGGTACATCAAGTATGGAGAAAGAGTGGTGTTCGTCTCTCTTTCCTTCCTTCTCTCCTTCTTTAGGCCTCCTTTGTGCTTGCCTTCATCTTCTCAACTGTTTCCTGTGTTTGAGAGAGAGGAGAGAGAGAGAAAGACAGAGACAGAGAGAGAGAGAGAAAGACAGAGACAGAGAGAGAGAGAGAGAGACAGAGACAGAGACAGAGAGAGTTTATGAGAGAGAGAGAGAGAGGAGGAGGAGTGGGGGGGTTGAGAAGAGAGAGTAAGACAGTTATGGGACTGCTGTTACGTAGCCAATGCAAGATATCAACAAACAGTCAGTCCATATCACACCACTCCACCCTGAGCCAACCAGGGATGAGCAGTCTGGGTTCCTCTTAAAGACACCTGCTCTTATCACCTTCAGGGCTCCCCATTGGACCTCTGTCACCATATGCTGCCATTTAGTAGAATCAATGTATGATGTGACAAAAACGTGTCATTGAATAAAACAGCAATTGTTCTCACGGGGGGGGCCCATATGTTTGTTGTTGTTGTTGTTTATAGTGGGATATAAACACGTCTGCTGTTGTTTATAGTGGCATATAAACCAGGCTGTTGGAGAGCTGAGGACATGTTGACCTCGCTGACTCTGCTGTGGCTGACGGCCAGAACTGTTCCCTGTGTGAGTCGAACTACAGCTACACACACGCATGCCAAACGCATAAACACACGTGCACTCCAAACGCACTCACGCACACGTGCACACACACACACACACACACACACACACACACACACACACACACACACACACACACACACATAAACACTGAATCACGCGGTTTGCACAAGGATAGCCATCAATGAGCTCCTTTTTACTCAGGAGAATTGCTTTATTGGCAAAGCTGAGTGTCTGGACTCAGACTTGAACTGCCCTGTTTTGAAACATTCTAGTATGTCCCTGTCTGTCTGAAGAAATTCTACAACTACCCCTCCTGTCTACACAGATTGTAGAACATTCTGGTCTGTCTGGAGAGATTCTAGAACTGTTCTGTCTGTCTAGAGAGATTCTAGAACATTCTTGTCTGTCTAGACAGATTCTAAAATTGTCCTGTCAAGAACTGCTGGAATCTGTCCAACAATTCTAGAATTGGCTCTTCTCTCAAACTAGATTCTTGTCTGTCTGGAGAGTCTCTCCCATATACATAGGATGTATATGAACAAAGTAACATAGAATGTAAGAGAATGATATTTCTATGGTCTCTCCATTGGCCTTGACCTTTGACCTTTGACAGACTGACCTGGTGCTTGTTGAGCTCTGCCACACGGAGACTCCACTCCTCCTCCGTCATCTCCTGCCCCGCCTCCGCTGTCTCCTCGACAACAGCAGCCTTGTCTGAGAGAGAGAGAGAGAGAGAGAGAGAGGGAGGGAGGGAGGGAGAGAGAGAGAGAGAGAAGACGGAGAGACATAGAGGGAGGGATAAAAGGGACAAAAATGAAGGGCGATTAACACCGATTAGTGAGATGGGGTGCATGAAAATGTGAGTTGTATGCATTCATTTCAAGGATTAGTCCCATTCTGAGTGTCTGTAGGTCTGTGGTGTAGCTAGTCAGTGACTGTGTCAGTGGTGTCTCTTACCAGTGCAGGTCATGGCGGTGCAGACCCAGTTGCCACAGGCACACACACAGCGGTTACACTCCACCTGGGTCTCTGCTCCATCCTCATAGGTGTCATCCTCCAGGGCACACTCTGGAGGGCACACACACACACAGACGCACGTACGCATGCACGCACACACACACACAGATGCACGCATGTGCGCACACACACGTACACACACACACACACACACACACACACACACACACACACATCATGTTGGGAGAGCAGG
>NC_139666.1:19764223-19766723 GCF_951799395.1 Argentina silus
AGCCATTCACAGCCATTCAGGAGAGCTGCATGGTTAACTCAGAACTTGCTGCGTATAGAGCGCCATTGTTTGGAATGTGGATCATGTCCATTGGCCCGGCAGGGCAATTGACTCAGCAAAAGATTCATCAAAAGTGGGTCAGATTAAAGCTTCTATTCTATAGATATCTATGTTGAATGCTCCAAATGGGGCACTGGGACAGTGACATGACAATTGGAGAGAGAGCGAGGGAGGGAGGGAGGGAGGGAGGGAGGGAGGGAGAAAGAGAAGGAGCTATAGAGGGACTTACAGATAGAGAGAGAAGGCGGGGAAAGAGAGACGCTGCGGCCTTGCCAGAAAAGGGGATTGTGGAGTTTGGATGCAGGGACCTGTTGCCGTGGGGACGGTTATGGTCTGTAATCCCCTCCTTACAGGGGGGGTCAGTGGACCTCTATATTGGGGTGGATGTGGAGGTGGAGGGGGTGGAGGGGTTGGAGGGGGTGCTGGTGGTGGGGTCTAATTAAAAGACTCCATTATCCAGCTGTACTTTGTCTCTGTGAGGCAGTTGGTAGAGCGTGGTGCAAGCAATGCTAAGGTTGTGGGTTCGATTCCCGCTGGGACAAAAAAATTAAATAATGTACGCGCTCACTGTGCTGTAAATCACTTTGGAAGAATGCATCAGCCAAGACATGAGACTCATTTCCTAACCCTGACTGTGTGGGAGAAACAGTCAGCAGAGTGGACCGAACCGAACCAAGACTGTCCGGAACACTGACCACCGCATTTCCCCTTTAAGGCCGATGGGAGAGTGGCTGGGGTCCATCACCACAGGAGGGCGACAGTCATTAAGGAGGGTTCACATGCCTGAGAGAGTTGTCACATGAATGATTAGGCACGGCCTGAGACAGCTTTGAGGATTCTGGAGTGGACGAGGACAGAGGGAGGGAGGGATGGTGGGGGGGGTTACGCACAAGCACACACACACACACACACACACACACACACACACACCTTGAAGTATTTCTGCAGGATGTCAGAGAAGTTGGAGCCCTTGGCGAACCAGCCGTCTGGGACCACCTCAGTCTGCAGCCACTGGATCACACGGCTCCTCAACTCATTACGGTCCGCTACGTAACACACCACTGGGGGGGGTGGGGGGGGGGGAGAGAGATTGGGGGGGGGGGTGATACAAACACAATTAAGACTCACAAAACCAAACCCACAATTTAACAGGTACTCCAGCCTTGCTGACTGACACGCTCTGACTGTAGCATAACAATGAGACAACAGAGACTTCTACACACACACACACACATTTCACATATTGATCCCTGTCTTGTCCAGAAACCTCCAGTATCTACCAGCTCCAGGGGGCTCTTTCCATCCAATGGCAAATGTCATGTGTTGTTGATCAGGAAGTGACATCCTCCTTTAGTTAAGTGTGTCTCTGACTTATACAGTCCACTCCGTAAGTAACGGGACAGGAAAGCATTTGTTTCTTCTTTTGGTTCTATACTCCAAAGTTTGGATTTGAAACAGAACAATTCCTATGAGGTGAAGTAGAGATACTCTACCCCATCAGCCCCACCAAAATACCCCAAAAGGGTTCTTCGTGGTAAGAGTGTAGAGTGTGTATTCCACAGGCCTAGCCCCCTATCAGCAGAGAGCAGAGAGAGGAGCGGTCTGCTGGCTCTGATGGAGATACACCTGCCTGATAGAGATAAGAACTGAGAGACACACTTCTGATTGGCCCAGAAACCACACCACAACCATGTCCCCCACACACACACACACACACACACACACACACACACACACACACACACACACACACACACACACACACTCACCTGGGCTGGCGGCCGCCTCCTCAGCTTTCTTCTCTACAGGTGACAAAGGAGAGAGGGGGGGGGGTGGGGGGGTGGGGGGGTGGGGGGAGAATGAGTCAACCACTTGAAGTATTCAGTTGTTCAATTTAGTTCACATTCAAGTCAGTCAGAGCACTTGACCAAAGGTCTAAGGATTAGGGGGAGACAGAGTGATGCAATGACTATTATCTAACCATCTCCGACCAATGTCTAGACGTCACTGAGTGTAAAGAGTCACCAGGAGATTAGGAGATTTACTAACTGTTAAATCAACGACGAGTCTATCCGGGTGTCAATGAGGCTAGCCGTATCTGTCCAATGGTAATGATAAGCAGAGCCATATATGGTTGTTCATTACATATGACCTCAGCCGACCGCACAAGCAGCCATTTTGTCTGGCTGACCTATCAGCCTGAGAGGACAGCCGGGCGACCAGATAGGAGTAGAGGTCTGTTTGATGTTACACGAGCACGCTCGCGTGAGTGCGAGTTCATACAGCGAGTTTATCACGAGCACTGTGATTGGTCGAGAAGCAATTGAGCGTTTCTGATGTCCATAATATCAGCACAGCAACATTATCACTTTCACTTGTAAAATGTATACATACGCCATAAACACTCTTCACGATATCGCACTCCCTCTCGTGTGTTATT
>NC_139666.1:19774223-19786723 GCF_951799395.1 Argentina silus
CAGCCACACAGGCACCAAACCCTTCGCTATGCGTCTCTGAAACGATAGAAGAAGTCGATCTTCACACTTTTTGAAAGCAGCATTGCAGTACATTGCGGCTCCTCAGCTCCCTGGAGGTCAGATTAAAGGAGTTAAGGCCCTGGCTAAGCTAAAGCTGCAGCACTGCTCTGATATGACTGGTGTGTTGACAGTCTAGCATCTCCTTCCGCTCACTTCGTCTCCTCTGAACTGAATCGCCTGGTTAACATTCCACGCATTTCTATCGGTGTGAGAGCGATTGCAGGAGCGAACAGAATGGTGCTGGGGGTTCTGCGGAGGAGATGAGAGGCAGAGTTACGGATGAACAGACACAGAGATACAAGGGTCTGTACTTCACTGGGGGTCTGGGTTCCACACACACACACACACACACACACACACACACACACACACACACAAACAGACACACACACACACACACACACAGGGATCTGGTCGTCTGTATCTCTCAAACACACACAAGAGTTTCGCTGGTGGTGTGTAGGCTACAGTGGACACTTCATTGGTGGTCTGTTATTTCTCATACACACTGACTCTCTGGTGGTCTCTATCTCTCATACACACTGACTCTCTGGTGGTCTGTGATTCACACACACTGACTCTGTGGTGGTCTCTATCTCTCATACACACTGACTCTCTGGTGCTCTGTGATTCATACACACTGACTCTCTGGTGGTCTGTGATTCACACACACTGACTCTGTGGTGGTCTCTTTCTCTCAAACACACAGTGGTCTGTGTCTGAGACTGATCCTCTCCTCAAGTGATAGCCCAAGTGATAACTCTCCCACTGGTCCGAATGGAGCTAAGAATCAAGACCGGCTTGCATTGATTTGTGTTACTTGTTATTCATCTGGAATGGAATGCCGTTACAGTATGATGTCACCTAGGCCAAAGCTTCGAATCCTGTATCCTATTCACCCCCTCTCAAACTGCTAAGATTTGAGAAGAGTTAGTCCTGAATGGAGCAACTAACAAACAAAGAAAACAAGAAGAGAGAGAGAGAGAGAGAGAAAGACAAAAAGAGAGAGAAATAATTAATGAACAAACTAAAGAAAGAAAGAAAGAAAGAAAGAAAGGGAAGCAGGAAGTTATTCACAGTCTGAGCTGAGGCACATCTGCTGGCAGTTAAAACGTCACCAGAGAAAATAGAGCCCTGCAAACAGAGGGGACCACCCCCAACCCCCTCCCCACCCTTGTGGACACGACAGTCTCCCAGACAAGACAATGATAACTCTGTCCCTGGGCCTGTCCCTGTCCAACACCTCTATCAATCTGAGAGAGGAACCTTTTCTCTCTCTCTCTCTCTCTCTCTCTTTCTCTCTCTCTCTCTCTCCCTATCATTCTCACTGACTGTTCATCCCTCTTTCAATAATCATACTCCTTCCCTCCTTTCTCTGTATCCATCTTTATCCATCCATGTTCTGTCTTTCTCCCTCCTTCTTAACGATCGCCCCTGCCCCTTTCTCTCTAATCCTTCTTTCTCTACCCCCCCCCCCCCTTGTTCTGTTTCTCTCTCTTTGTCTCTCTCTCTCTCTCTCTCTCGTTCTATCGTTCTCTCCCTCCCCCTCTCTTGGGGCCTGTTCTGGGCACCGCTCCAACCTGTCTGTCTGGGAGGGAGGGCCCAGGCCCAGACCCAGGCCAGGGGAGTGGGTAGTTCACCCGCCCCCGGTCACTGCTCCCTCCATGGGGCCAGGATCAGGGCTAAAGCCTGAGATGTGTTTGGAGAAGGAAGTGGCCTGTTTACAGACCTCCTCTGTGGATGGAATGTGAGGAGGGGACAGCCATTTTGTAGTCTGGAATGTACATTGGCTTGTTAGAGACCACAACAAATAGCGTCAACTCAACTGTGGCCCCGTGTTGATAGGCCCCTGACATTGTACGTGTTTGATACCATTCGTCATTCCATTCCATGCAGCCCGTCCTCCGATTTCTACCTTCACCAGCCTCCCCTGGTGCCCATCTCTCTCTACATTTGATCATCATGAGGCGCAAACCCTTTTGGTATAAAGCTTTACTAAGATGATGAATTAATGAGATGATGGGGGCTGCATGTGTGTATCTGTGTCTCTATCTACTGTATGTGTGATAGTCTCCCAAGGCACTGCCTGGTATTAATTGCCCAACAGTTTGGGACCAGTGTTTGGGCATGCTGCCAAGTCCTATTTCTGTACCTGACACTGCCACACACACACACACACACACACACACACACACACACACACACACACACACACAAACCCAACAGGCAAGGGAGATGAAGAAAGTAGGAGATAGAGAGAAGGGAGCCAGAGAGCGAGAGAGGACAGTGTTATAAAACAGCCCTAAAAGGCAGCATGGCACAAAATGATTTTAAACTCTATTGTGTTGTGCGTGCGTGTGTGTGTGTGTGTGTGTGTGTGTGTGTGTGTGTGTGTGTGTGTGTGTGTGTGTGCCTTAGAGTATGGACTGTTGGTAATGATAAGACAGCAATACAGCTGGTAAATGAGGACTCCTTTCAAGTCTAGCCAAGAGTGAGATCACACAACATGGCCATAAACCCTACCACACACACACACACACACACACACACACACACACACACACACACACACACACACACACACACACACACACACACACACACACACACACACTGCCCCTTCTCACCCCCTCACTCCCCCTCTCTCCCTCTTCCTCCACCCCAGCACACTCCTCAAACACGTCCGAATACAGAGCTAGAACAATTAGAGCAGGCCTGACACGGACAAAACAGAGGACACACTGTCCCCCACGTTCCTGTTCACTCCACCTGGGCTGATATTTTTAGCCCAGCCTCAAATGAGAGAGAACAGTTATCAACAGTACCACAGTCTGCTCGCCAGCCAGAGTGTTCCACCTCACCTTGGAATCAGCTTTTCTACTATAGCTAACTAGCTTTTCTGACTAGAACCAACTACTGTATGGAGAACTATGCTCCTTCTACGACTGTTAGAGAGCCACTGTACATAACTGTGTAGAGAGTAGAGAGGCTGGTTTTTCTCCTGAAGCTTGTGTTTTTCTAAAAACCAGATCCAGTCGTGGTGCTGATAATAGAATTATCTGACTGTGTCGTTACAGCTAGCACCATGGGTAATGTACTAATGTAAGGCATCCTGGAGGAGAGAAAAACACAAACATTGTGTGATTTAAGTGTGTGTGTGTGTGTGTGTGTGTGTGTGTGTGTGTGTGTGTGTGTGTGTGTGTGTGTGTGTGTGTGTGTGTGTGTGTGTGTGTGTGTGTGTGTGTGTGTGTGTTGTGAAACATCAACATCTTATTTACCAGATGCATATCTCTCTGTCTCCCCAACTCAAGCCCAGCATGATTATCTCTGAGCCCCTTATCTGCAAACACTGCAATTTCTTGCCTCAGGAAGCACACCGGCTTTCTCCTTCTTAATAAATTTGAAGCTGGTGTCCAGATTTTAATAACTTAGTCTTCTCATGGCAGCAATATAAAGAGCTATCAAACTACAACACAAAAACAAACACACACACACACATACACACACACACACACACACACACACACACACACACACACACACACACACACACACACACACACACACACACACTGTGATCAGCTACACTACCTGCACTGTCAGGGTCCTTTGAATGTAACATTGAATATCACCACACAATATAAAATCTTGGGCTACCTTTAAAGTTTTTGCTACAGACCACCTTAAAACCAGCCATACAGACCGCCTTAAGACATTCCACTGGTGGGCCACCTTAACATTCTCTCAGGGTCGGCCAACCAGCCATATATTACCAGGGCAATTACCCTTAAAGAATAGATGTCTTTATAATGCCTCCCCTCACACCCCCACATACTCCACAGGCACATTCAACAGACTCTGTGCTGTACCCAGTCTTCACAGTGCCATACCTCACAGATGAGAGAGGTCAGCGATCCAATAAAGACTCACAAAAGGGCCTTTTTTTCAGCAGGCAATGACAGGGGCGGCAGTAGTGAGCAGAGGGCCTTTAGGTATGTAGCTGTGTGAGTCATGTCTGGCTGGTACAGAGACTGATGACTGTCTGGAGGTGTAACGACATTAGAGACAGACAGCAGACACTCACCCTGCACCACCCCTGGAGGGAGGACGAGTACAACCATGTAAAACCTTTCCACTTAAAGGGACACTTCACCATTTTATAAACCTCAAATTCATTAGGGGGTATTGTCATATGTTTTTCAACTCCTATTTCCTCAGGACATTTTCTTGTATCTTTTTGACGATACAGAACGTAGATAATCTGTGTTTTCACATATATAGATGCTATGGTGGTGCTGGAGATAATGAGGTTAACTAAAAATGGTGAAGTGTCCCTTTAAAAGCGAAAACCCATCCCTAAATTCATCCCAAAATCATGCCCTAGTTATAGTACAGGCACTTATCCTGAAAATCATTCTGTAAAAGCATACTTTTACAACCCAACCCCAAAACCTGCAGTGACCTGAAACCCCCAACTTCACTTATCAACTCAAGACTGCTCTTGAGAGACTGTAATGACACCTCCTGTCGCCCCATAAATCACCTTACAGTAGAACAGTTCAACAGAGGATGGGCCAAAAGACGACAGGAAACCAGGTGTTCTTAACAGCTGCCGAGGTGCTGACCCACACACCCGATGGGTGTGTGTGTGTGTGTGTGTGTGTGTGTGTGTGTGTGTGTGTGTGTGTGTGTGTGTGTGTGTGTGTGTATGTGTGTGTGTGAGAGAGAGAGAGGGGGGGAGAGAGAGAGAGAGAGAGATAATGAAAGAGAAAGAGAGGGAATGTGTGTGTTACATGTGTGTAATTGTATTAACGCAAAACTGAATCGGAGACTGAAACCATCGCAGACCTCTAAACAGTTTCCACATATTTCTGGGGGCCACTGTGTGTGGCTTCCCCCTCATCTCCCATCACATTAGTTCAGTGTTTACTCAGTGGTTACTTAGCACCACAGTGTGTGAGACCTAGCATGAGTGTTATCACCAACACCCACCCACACACACACACACACACGCACACACTCACCACTGACCATTGACCACCCCAAACACAACCCCAGCAGAGCAAACAGCCCCTCTCTCACCTCCTGGTCTGCTACGTTATCACAGCTGTCTATTAACCCTGTTGGTTTTCTATGGAGCCGAAGACACCATCAGCTCTCTCCACTGACCACCAAACTATCACTTCAGCAACTCCATTAACACAGCAAATGGGACTTCAGAGGTGTGTGTGTGTGTGTGTGTGTGTGTGTGTGTGTGTGTGTGTGTGTGTGTGTGTGTGTGTGTGTGTGTGTGTGTATCTGTGTGTGTGTCTGTGTGTGTGTGTGTGTGTGTGTATCTGTGTGTGTGTCTGTGTGTGTGTGTGTGTGTGTGTGTGTGTGTGTGTAGGCCCCATTTATCCTTGATTGGTCCTAAGACATCTGACATGAAACTGGGTATGCCCACATCATCAAAGAAAAGTCAGACTGCTGTTCATTCAAGCTGTTCATTCAAGCCTAAAACAGCCTATGAAAACATCATGTGCAGTGGGTATAATTATAAACATCTTCCAATTCAAATGTAACGGTCCCAGTACAGTGGCTGTTAAATTGCACTTTAGGCTAATTGTCTCAATAATGAAGTCTCATAATGGCCAATGTGCTTGGATAATGTGATGTTCATCGGTTTCCCTTAAAAGAAAACCTTCAGACCATCAAGGAAGAATAAATCAAGCCGATAATGATGCAGTTTATTACAAACATAACTATTGTACTAACTGCATTATGAGCGTTCCAGATGTGCCATTGTGTGCGCGAACAGCATTGAAGGCGCTATGTAAACAAGATGCATCTTTTTAGCAAATTCGGAAACAGTCCTTTTCCGACAATTATCTGTGTGGAAACGGTTTGCTTTTAAGTTTGCTTCGATCACCACTAGTTAACTAAACAATATAAAGTCAAACTTACCTCGGCGAGACAGAGCGCTACAGCCAGCAGT
Organism: Argentina silus; assembly: GCF_951799395.1. Taxonomy (NCBI): domain Eukaryota; kingdom Metazoa; phylum Chordata; class Actinopteri; order Argentiniformes; family Argentinidae; genus Argentina; species Argentina silus. The sequence continues at coordinate 19,780,258 of NC_139666.1, forward strand.
ATGAGCACAGGGACACTTCGCAACATCTGGGAAAAGAAGGACAGCAGGAACGTGAAAGAAAAATGGATAAGAAACGGGGGTTTTAAAATGTTTACTTGCCGGTATGTTCTGAAATATTGTTAAATAATGGAGGAATAGGTTTGTAGAACAAAATGGAATACTTTAACGCATTCTATACGTTACCATTTTTGGAAAGCGGCTCCGTTCGAGTGTCTGTGAAAAGAGGGCGCTGTATGTGAGTCGGTCACAAAAGGCGAACGAGAGGTCTGTGATTTCAGGAAATTTGAGGAGCGCTGAGGAATTCTTGGTCGTCAGTTTCTCCCCCCGCTATGACGTGGCCAATGAAAATGTCCGGAGCCCAGGCAGGAGCGTTTACCGACACAAAATGCACAACCCCGAAGAGGGACCCAGCGGCGTCTTGCGCGCCCCCAAGAATTCCTCTTCCCACCGACAGTATATGTCAATAGGAGAATGTTGCAGTTTGGTCCGAGGTCCTAAAACCAATCAGGACGGCCGCATTTACTCTGTAGATCACTGGCATCTATTAGTCACGGTGTGGTGGTCTCCCGGATTATTATTTTCTATATTTTTAAGTATGAGCAAAAAGCAAATTAGGATTTAGCTTCTTTCACTTTCAACAGTTGGATAGGTTATTCGTTATGCTCAAAATATGTTCATCACTTAAATATATGGTACACTACTAAAGTATACCACATATTATGGCCCCAGTTTATGATGATCCCATATTATGGGCCCTGCATATTTTAAATATTTAAAGCTCTAGTGGGTCCTGCGAGCTCAGATTAATTAAATAGTGATTAGAAAGGACAACCTTCCCTGTCAGACTTGGCAACAGAATATTACATTACCTAAATTCTGAATACCAATACGAAGGATATTTTCCAGTGTAAGTCATCAATTATAAATGATTCTCTTCCTAGATGGATCGCTACCTGTTTAAATAGATGCAGGAACCACTCCGTCCCCCGGGACTCTCCATGCGTGCATAAAGTGATTGTCATTCTCGTTGCGTGACTCTCTCGTTGAAGTGCATGGCAGAGAAGCCCCACATGGATATGATAACAAGCGTAGTTCTACCTTCAAAGTATATTTTTCACCTTTTAATATTTTCCTGTATGCTTTCCCTTCCTAATGGCCTCTTCTCTCCCCAGAGGCCTATCTGTGTTCCTTTGCCATTTCTCTCGCATCTCCTATTAAAAAGAATGACCTTTGTGTGCTCTGCTGCTTTCACTGGCGTGCAGGAAGCAGTACAACAATAACAAGGGAGTTTGTGGAGAGTTTGTTGCTCTAACGGTCATATCACAGAACACATGGTAGCCTATCCTGAGGTCTGGGATACACAAACAATGACAAGCCCTTGGAAAATGCAACTTGGAAATGAATGAATCAACAATAATGTCCTGTGAGTATAGGTATGCCGATCACCGATCACGTTGACCGTGTAGCCTAGTTTTAAATGCTGCTTGTTGCCTTTTCTAGGTTTAAGCCTGGTTTTCATCAGGGGCTGGTGAGATAAGATCATAATAAGCAGCTTGAAAAGGAACACCATTAAAATGGAGGCAAACAGAAGAGGCGGCATACATCACTGCTCTGTTCTCAGCCTGCCACAAGCTGAGAACCCCCCCCCCCCCCCCTCCAGTTACGGCACATCAGTGAAATACTGATGCAAGCACACACACACGCATGTGCGCGCACACACACACACACACACACACACACACACACACATACACACACATTTACCAGTTGCTGTTTTATCATTACCAGAGGCACAACACACACACACACACACATACACAGAAAATGACGGTGTGTGGTGTGCATATACAGTTTGCGGCGTGTCTCTGCTTTGAGAGGTGTGTAAGAAGACCACATCTCCAAAGAGTTGATATGACAACAAATCTCTCTGAATATTATCAACACCTACTTCAGCAGCGTGACTGGTACTGTACACCTGGCAGATGAGGAAATCTTATTAGAGTGCAGGATACTATCTGTATTGATGCAAATACACACAAGGCCAATATGAAATACCTACATACATGTGTATCCCACACACATACGCATATCACACACACATAAGCATGTAGCTGCTATTACAGCTGACAAACATATACCGTATGGACGTTGGAACGTTTTTGGACATTCTTTCTGTAATCTGTTTGAGAGGTCGGTGTAACGTAAAGGCTCTGGTATCTAACTGCTGCTCTTATTGATGTGTGAGAGTATGTGGAATAATGTTTATCTCCAAGCTATCCATATGAAGCAATTTGTTATCCTGGATTCTGTAGTTATTGATTGTACATCATGCACTCTACATCAGGGAGCTACCCATGCAGTAAGCAGAGTGTTGAGAGGAGCAGAAACAGTATTAGATTCTCCTAGTGTGATTTTGTGTTCTGCCAGAGGCTCACAGAGGGAAAACATCTCAGATATTCACACACATCCATCAGGGTGTGACAAGGTCAGAACCTAGCCATGATCTGAGCACGTTCTGCACACACATGCATGCACAATGTACGCACACACACACACACACACACACACACACACACACACACACACACACACACACACACAATACACACACCACATTTCCCAAACACACACACACCCACACTCCACATTTCCCAAACACACACACACACACACACATATCTATTAAACTCATGTCATGTCACTCCTTGATTGACTGATTCTACGTATATGGTGAAGGTTTGGTTTCATCTCTGTTTTCTGCCCACTTTCTGAACCTGAGATGAACAGACTGAGAAGAGCAGTGTGTGCCTGTCAGTACTTCAGGCTTCCAGTTACATCTGGGAGATCTGCTTGGTTAAACCAACTGGGATTCATAACACAGCTCAAGTGTGAATGTCCTTTGTGTGTCTACTGTAGTTAGTGTGTGTGTGTGTGTGTGTGTGGGCGGGGGGGGGGGTGTTTGTGTGTGTGTTTGTGCCTCTGTTCTCAGCGATAATGTGTGCCAAGGTATCATGTGTGTGTGCGTGTGTGTGTGTGTATGTGTGTGTGTGTGTGTGTGTGTGTGTGTATGTCTGTGTGTGTGTGTGTGTGTGTGTGTGTGTGTGTGTCTGTGTGTGTGTTTGTGTGTCTATTTGAGAAGGAATAGCATGGACTGATAAGAAGACAATACTTTAAAGGCCCAACTTTACGCCTCACATCGTTTCACTTCTCCCCTCCTCATTTCCCAGCCTCTGCTGTCTTGGGATACAGTGTGTGTGTGTGTGTGTGTGTGTGTGTGTGTGTGTGTGTGTGTGTGTGTGTGTGCGTGTGTGCGTGTGTGTATGTGTTTGAGAAGTCGTTCTTGAGGTACAGCCAGAAGAACAGCTCAGTCCAGATTTGCATCTGTATTCTAAACCGACCAGTAACAATTTGGGCTGGCTAGCAAATCATGATAGTTTTAGGATGGGTAATTGTGTGGTCAGGTTCCAGGATCTGTCAGAAACAGTGCTTTGTCTCGCCTCTCAGTTTCTGCTGGCTGGTTCTCTCCTTATTGGGTCCCTGGTGAACATGGCCAAGGGGGCCTGCCACTGTCGAACTCACACATTTATTAACCTGCCATTTAAACGAGGCTTCCCATACACAGAGAGAGAGAGAGAGAGAGAGAGAGGGAGGGAGAGAGAGAGAGGGAGGGAGAGAGGGTGGGGGGGGGGGGAAGAGAAAGAGAGTTGACCATGAGCAAGGGCATGTACTACTGAGACATACATCAGAAAGCTGACATCTACAAAGCACTGATGCACGCACGCACACACAGACTCACACACACACACACACACACACACACACACACACACACACACACACACACACACACACAGAGGCTGTGTGGAGGTAGACAAGGGGACTGGCGACCTTTCTGTACCCACGGGAGAGCACAGTGACTGGCGCTCCGTTAATTAACTTTGTTCCCCGCTTGTCAGAGCTGAATGCTTCTCTATCACTTCATTAAAACACGCACACACGCATGCACACACACACACACACACACATGCACGCACGCACGCACACACACACACACACACACACACACACACACACACACACACACACACACACTGGCAAAAGTGCATGTTTGGAGGCAAGGGCAGTGATTGTTCAAGAGTGTGTGTGCCTGTGTGGCTAATTTAGTGAACCTCATTTGCCACTCACTAGTCTTTGTTGTTCATGTGACAGGCAGTCTGCTGATGTACATCAGAATACTAAAAGGCCTGCTACAGCGGCCCCTGCTGGCAGATTTGAGTAAACGGTCATACTCTCTCTTTAAATTCAATTTGCTTTATTGGCATGACATTCATTGTAGTAAATATTGCCAAAGTATAGGTAATAGTAATACTAATCATAGTATTAGAAATACTTAAAAGAACAATAATACATTGAATATTACAATTGTATTGTGACATGTTTGGTCGCAAAAGAAATCATACAATCTAATAATCTAATAATTTAATTAAATGCAAAGAAATAAATTAAATAAAGTATTAAGAATTAAATAAGAAGTAAATTGACATTTACATTTTTGACATCTAGCAGACGCTTTTATCCAAAGCGATCCGAAGCAGTATATTAGTATACTGTAGTGTGTGTGTGTGTGTGTGTGTGTGTGTGTGTGTGTGTGTGTGTGTGTGTGTGTGTGTGTGTGTGTGTGTGTATGTGTGTGTGCATGTGTGTCCGTATGAATTACCTACATTTTGACATTTACATTTTTGACATTTAGCAGACGCTTTTATCCAAAGCGACTTACAACAAATACATTTGTCTAAAGTAAGTGAATCATCTATACATCAGTCATCATAAGCAAAAATCTATGCTAGGACCAGGGGCTATCAGTAGTCACAATGCTAGAAGAACAGTAGAGGAACTGTACATGGGGGTAGTGGGGGGTGAAGAGGTCTTTAGGAGGGACAGTCAAAATGTAGCCTAAAGAGATGGGTAGTGACAGTCCTGACAGCTGTGGGAAGCTCGTTCCACCACCGGGGCGCCAGGACAGTGGAAAAGCCGTGACTGAACAGCGCGACCGCTGTAACCTCGTAGAGGCGGCCAGCCGAGGTGGAAGAGCGGAGTGATCGGACAGGGGTTTGGGGGCTGGCCATTACCTGCAAGTAGGGAGGGGCTATCCCTTTACCGCCCAGAAGGTGAGCACCAGGGTCTTGAATCTGTTGCAAACCGGGAGCCAGTGAAGGGTGCGGAGGAGGGGGCTGACATGGGAGAATTCCAATATAATTGTTAATGTGTTGTCATCTGAGGATGATGACATTGGCAGTTTGAGAGTTTTTCACAGTGAAGTAGGAAGTTCATCTCTATCTCTACCTTCCCTACAGTGACAACATACACACTCCTCTTTGGGTAATCATGTCTTGTTGTGTCTTTCTTTCTCTTTTGCCAGTTGGTGGTCACTGAGCCTCTGTACTTGATCAGGATCCATCTCTGCTTTGTATCTCTGACAGAAAAGAGATTATGAGACAATGTGTATTCTCTGTGTTTAGGGCCTGATAGCAATTTAGTCTGCTTTGAGTTTTTGTTACTGTGCATTTTCTCTCTCTCTCTCTCTCTCTCTCTCTCTCTCTCTCTCTCTCTCTCCTCTTACAGAAACCAGTGGCTGTGTGGTTAGCCAACACTAAAGCACAAGAGTACCTGAGGTTCTTTAAACAAGGTTTAATACTTTGGTTTAATACTTTCGTTTTGGTATTAAGTCGAGATACATGTATGGATCAAATTCATTGACAGTGCTCTGGATTCATAGACAACAGTCCATACTATTGAAATAGTTCTTGTCAGGAAGTGGTAATTGTTACTTCCTCTTTCTAGACATCAAGCTGGCAGATACTTAACCCTGTACAAGGCAGCATCTAAACAGATAAAGGGAGAAAGAGATTGAGGAGAGTTTGAGTTTTAACACAACTTTAGTGTGCAAGTCACATAGAGTAACAGATAGGCAGCACACCTTGCCTTGAAAGAAGTCACTGAAACAACATAAGAAAAAAACGGTAAGAAATGTAGCCCTCTTCCACAGAGCACACAGCTCCCCCTATAGGCCCACCTCTCCTCAGAGGAAGAGATAGAAACAGAAGGATCAATGGAGAAAGAATATCTCTCCTAATGTTTAATGTATCAAATTGACTGTTTTCAACAGCCTCTAATCTTGTGTGTTGTCCTCTTTCTGCTTATCTGCTCTGAGCCCCTCAAAGCTAGTCTCCAGTTCTTGAAATCTACTCCGCCCTGTATCCTGGTCCTTGCACAGTGTAGAGGGATGTGCAGAGATGCTTACTGCACAAGCTGACCTCAACATTGTATTTCATTCTTTAAATTCCTTTTCATTTGAATAGGAGTTGTCATTAAAGGCACATTCTGGGATATGTAATATGTAAAGTAATTTTTCCTTCTTCTAGCATTGTGACTGCCTATGGCCCCTGGTGCGGTTAGCAGACACAGG
>NC_139666.1:19791723-19819223 GCF_951799395.1 Argentina silus
TTAATGTATTGTTTGTAGTAGGCTAATGTCATGCAATGTCATTTTGAATGTAATGTATTTTAATGTAAGCAGGGCTCCCATGAAAGAGAGACCTTGGTCTCAGTGGGACACCCCTGTTAAAATAAAGGTTTAATAATAATATGAATATATCACATTCAACTGAGGTCCTATGGGACACTGAAGGCCCATCACTGTATCTTTCTGTGGTTGGAAATGTATTTGTATATGTATACCAGACTAGCTTCACTGTACTCTGTGGTTAATGTACTGTAATGTACTGTAATGTTACAGTTTGTTGACTAAACAAAAGAGAATAAACAAAAATAAACATTGTCTCTCATATTCTCGGAAATTGTGGGTAGAATTGTCATTTCAGTGGTGATTGTGCACAAAGCATCTCAAGGAAGTATACATAATTATAAATAGTGCTGTTGTCCTGTGCTGAATTGGAGTAATGGCTTTTCTGTAGCCCACTTAAAGTGAATACATACAATATCACAGTTTTCTTACTAAACCATGGGCCAAGCAACTTTTCAGCTGTATAATAATGCACTGGATTCACAGTTGTCATGTCACAAATTGTGAGTATATGCACCCTTTTAATGTTCATGTTTACACTGCCAAATAGAACGCACATACATTATTTATGTTCATTTTCTTTTTTTTTTCTCCCAAAAATGTGTCACACCCCCCAGCCCCTCTAGGGGCGCCAGTGCACCTTGTCCTTGTCCATCTTGTCTGTTGGGTTGGTGTTCTATGTGGGCGTGACCAGGCTCCGGTTCCACTGTCTCTCTCTCCACCTGCTCAATACACACCTTTTGGCCATCACCTCATCACCATGCAGTTATCTACCCTGGCTTTCCAACTACTCATCGCTAGATTGTACTAGTTCCTATGGTAGTTTCTAGCCTTACTACGTTGAGGCTTGTTACTACGTTTCGTCGTATTAGCTACTGGTGTTTTGTACCTGTTCTAACTCAACTCTAGACTACCCCCTACCCTTATCCCCTCATTAAATACCCAAACCTGCTATGCTTGTCCGACTCTGTATTCGCGCCTGGTTCCCCCGTTCAGTGCCTAACAAAATGTTTTGTGCCGGTGAAGGGGGTACTCAGCTGAAAAAAATATTTTAAACGGGGTACACTAGCAGAAAAAGTTTGAGAACCACTGATATAGTCAACCAGAAGATGGTGCTAGGGTGAAGGGTACGTGAAAACTGGATTCAATAAAAACTTGTTGTGCCATTCGGATAATGGCGGAGTCGCACTTTCCCTCTAAAGGTGAGGATGTTGCTCAAAAACTGTTGATTAGCGATGATTCAGCTCTCGAATTGACTGAAGTACAGGGGTTCGTTGGTAAAACGAATCCAATCCATATCATGTTGGATTGTTGTTGAATGTTGCAAACTTTGTCATGACTCATTTATGCCTTTAGCTTTGAACATTCGATGCGTGTATTTCTTAACATTCGATGCGTGCATTACCGCTGACGTCATTCGATGTGTGTCCTCAATGTTTTATAACGTTTTAGTTGTATATTATATAGCTGAATTTTTAAAATGTATACAAAAATCAATACTTTATAACTGTAAGCTTTTTATAATGAATTCACCCAGAAATGAAAACGTGTATTGGACGTTATTCTGGGCATGTATTCTGCTCCCTCATCATGATGACGAGGATTGCCGTTGAAGGTAATTACATTTTTTTCACTTTTCTGTTCTTTATTTTTTTGCCTTTTTTTGCTTTCTGAAGGTAATTGTTGTCAAACGTCTATCACTGATCATGTGTCCTATAATTTATTTTCCTTGAGTAATAACGGCCCAACAGGCTTATTTACAACTGACTACATGTAAATGTAGGATAAACTTCTGATGACTGGAAGCTATTCTGCTCAAATAGGTTTAAAGTTTAGCAATTTTATTTAATCATTAAAGGTTGGTTATAAGCATACAATTTCAAAACAAGAGGCTTAAATAATGCTGTCTTGTGAATGTTTTAACTGATATTTTTCATCCTTCAAGAACCATTCCCACATACTTGTGTGCAAGCTCAATTCAACGATAGAATTTATTCTCCCATCCCACATGAGCCCATCAGTACAATCAACAGCCTGTCTGAGGCAGGTTTCCTGACAGATTAATGGCCCAGTGTTTTCTCTCCAGCTATACAGGTGATTGGAGGAAGCAGGACGGTAACACAAGGGGAGAATGTGGACTTATTCTGCCAGCTGATTGAGACTGATGAGGAGCTCACTCAGATAACATGGCAGAAAAAGACACGCGAAAAGCCAGAGTACCTTAATTTCTTCGTCATTGAGCCAGTCACTGGCAAGACCCAGCATGTGAATGGATTGGGTGATAGAGTCCGCTTTATTGGGAGCACAACAGAAAATGTTGGATCTATTAGGTTATCAGGTGTCAGACTGTTGGATGAAGGCACCTACATATGTATCTTTACTGTTTTCCCCAGTGGACCATACCAGACGGAGATACCTCTGAATGTGCTGGGTAGGCCTGTTGACCTTTTCTCTAATATTTAAACCGTTTTGTAATGCAACAATTTGCAATGCAACAATTTGCAATGTTTTGGGTTTGACATATTTCGTAATGACACATTTTGTATTATTATAAATGTTCCTGTGATGATAAGAGACTGCAGGATTGGGGTCAATTTCACAAATTAAATTCCAATTAAAGCTGCAAGTAGCCACAACCTTAGAGACAGGACATGGTCACAGGATCAGGAAGTACATAATGCAATGAGATGCTTGAGGCAGAGCAGCTCAACAACATGAATCAGCATCAACAATACAGTACAATAAGTACACAAATCTAAGCACTAAAAGTAATGACAGTAAATAACAGTAACAAAGGGTATCCCACAATTCATTGCAATTCAATCCACACGCCCAAACTGCCATTAGTGTTTTATCTCTGTTTTATACCAGTCTTTTGACGTACCCAGACAGGTATAAAACAGTGACCATTAACAACAGTTCGGGCTATCCCTCAATCTCCTTCACTCAGATAGGGTTTACTCGCAAAGATGTCATCAAAACATCACTGAAGGGCTCACTCGATAGACGGGAGTAAGGGAAGGGGGTGCAGAAATGTGGATTGGAAAGGACCCATGGCCTTTCAAAGGTAGCCATTTCAAACACTTGTTTGATACCATTCCTTATTCCATAACATGCATTACAATGAGCCCGTCCTCTGATGTCTACCTCCACCAGCCTCCCCTGGGTGACCAATACTCTCAAATGTAATATTTCCGCTTAATAAGTTTGAAATATGAACTGCCAACATTGAATGGCCATGGGTCCTTTCCATTCCAGCCCGCACTGCCAAGTTTCTTGTCTCTAACATGAAGCATCTCACAGGAAATTGAGTGATGGCATCTTAACAATAATAATAATAATAATAATAATAATAAAACCCCTAACAAAAACAATAGTGTTCTACGCCTGACAGGCTTAGACCCCAAATTAATTTCCCTTTCTCAAGAAATTCCATTTCAATTCATTTCAAATTCAAGTTCCACTTTTCTCTGTTCGATGTTGTTTTACTGTCATAGTTCCTCCAGTTATGAGTCCAGTCTCCGTTGATTTCCCTCCGGTCATCGGTGAGAGGGAGGTGGTCTTGGCAACCTGTACAGCTGCTGGGGCCAAACCTCCAGCGGAGGTGAGGTGGCACACAGGGGCGTTGGACGCATCGGTGAGAACGGTGACCAACTCCACCCAGCATGCCAACGGCACCACCACGGTACACAGTTACCTGCTCGGGGTGCCAAGCAGAGCTGCCAACCGTCAGGAGGTCCAGTGTGTGGTCAACCAGTCTGCCCTGGCAACAGAGACAATCCTGCCCTACACCATAGACATCCACTGTGAGTGTACTCTTCCTGCCCTACACCAGAGACATCCACTGTGAGTGTACTCTTCCTGCCCTACACCAGAGACATCCACTGTGAGTGTACTCTTCCTGCCCTACTCCAGAGACATCCACTGTGAGTGTACTCTTCCTGCCCTACTCCATGTGTTCCAGAGGGGTTTGGAGGGGGTTTGGTGCTCTTGGTCTAATGGTAGATGTTTAGGTTTGCCAGCAGGAGACCAGGGTTCCATCCCCACTGGTAACACATAAACCTTCACTGGTTACTGCCTGACAATGACATTCTCAACCGACTGCTCAGTCTCCATTTAGCTAATGCGTACTTACATTCTCACTTAACAAGGATTTAATTGTTCATTGCAGTGGCCAGCTTTTAAAATGGTAGGCTGCTGTCAACAACTTGTTGAATTGTGGCTACTGCCTGAGCTCTTTTCTCTTTGAGCTGCTATATTATGTCCATAATGGGCTTAATTTACAATGTACAAATTAAACTGTTAAAGTTTTAGTACACTTTTATACAGTATGTCCTTATTGTGAACACATATCATAGACTCTGTACTGTAACAAATCATTCAAAGTGGTAGTTCCCGTGTCAAACACAGAGGGAGATCAGGTTCAGGTGTGGAAAGTCAAACAAATGGATTCTTTCAGTGTGGTGTCATCTAGATCCAGTTTCACTTCTCTCACTTTTCTCTCACTTTTAATTTTGTATTTTTGGCTTGGCAAGTTGGCCATGTACAAAACACAAAAATCAAAGATGGAGGACATGGACCTTGACACCGTGGTACTGTTCAGGTCATTGGTTTCTCTAGAATATTCTTTTGACTGACTGGAAAAGTGGTAAGGTTTTTTTTTTGTACACTTTTAGCATGTACAAAATCAATGTTTTATTGTGCAAAATAGATGGCCTAAACCCTTAAATCACCCTTAAGTCTCTACAGGGCTTGTGTTGAGGTGCTGAATAAAGACAAGCTGTGATCCAGGGCTGACACCCCATGGTGAGTCAAACTGGGCAAGGAGGCTAACGTGAGACGAGCGTAGAGCCACAGTTGTGTTGAAGGTGTTGGTGAGATCCAGCATCAGGAGAGATTTAGCCTCTTTCATGGCAGTGAAGCACCTCCCTGTGTTTGAGGAGAGGTGGCACAATAAAGGAGCTGTGTGTTCTGTTGTAGACTGGGAACTCTTGTTTGTACAGTAGATGTGATCCGTTGAGCTACTGGAGGATGAGGGGGGGTGTTTTTGTTTGTTTTAGTGTGTCATGTACATACAGTGCTCTGCCTAAGTAAAGGGACAGTTTTTTCTTCTTTCGGCTCTACAGTGGAACCTCGAGATACGAATGCCCCAATATACGAATGTTTTGAGTTACGAATTGAAATTTCGTAGAATTTGTGCTCTGAGATACGAATGAAAATTTGAGAGACGACTCCTTTTTTTTCGCGAGAAGTGGCAGCCGCGCGTGAGAACTGGCAGCCGCCTGCACACAAACCCTTTTTTTTTTTTTATTTGAGATACAAATGTTTTGACTTACGAAGGAAGTCTCGGAACGGATTAAATTCGTATCTCGAGGTTCCACTGTACACACTAAACGTTTGGATTTTAAATCAAATAATTCATATGAGGTTAAAGTAGAGGTTCTCAGCTTTTATTTGATGGTATTTGTGTACATGGTACATGGTTTTTACCATTCAGAAATTACACCACTTTTTATGCATAGTCCCCCTATTTCAAAGTACCCAAAAGTAATGGGACAGATTTATGAAATGTCCACATTAAGCACCAATGTTTAGTATTTTTCTGGACAATCCTTTGCATGCAATAACTGTCTGAAGTCTGCAACCCATTGACCCCACCAGACGCCGGGTATCTTCTCTGGTGATGCTCTGCCAGGCCTGTACTGCAGCCATCTTCAGTTGTTGTTTGTTTTGAGGGTATTTTTGCCTAACATCTTATCATCAGGAAATGAAATGCATGTTCAATTGGATTTAAATCTGAAGATTGACTTGGCCAGTCAAGACCTTTCTAGTCAAAACTCCCTAGTTGCTATGGCAGTATGTTTTGGGTCATTGTTTTACTGTATGATGTAGCGCCATCCAATGAATTTGGAGGCATTTGCTTGCACTCGAGCAGACAAGATGTTTCTCTACACTTCTGAATACATACTGCTGCTGCTGTCAGCAGTTACAGTAGTCAAAGACAAGTTAGGCAGTTCTTGTGGCAGCTATACATGCCCAAACCTAACACCCCCTGCACAAATGATGTGACAGTAATGTGTGCTGTCAAGTACGTACCATTGCTACAGCTTGTAATTTAAAATTGTTCACCTCTCTCTCTCTCTCTCTCAGATCCACCTGTATCAGTGAACTTTACTGTCAGTGCTACCTCCCAGGCCTCAGTGTTCCAGTGTGTAGCATTAACCAACCCAGAAGCCAACTACACCTGGAGCAGGTGCAGTACACTCCCACACTGTATGCAAACTAATTCAAACTGGTTTAAAATGTTAGCTTCATTCTGTTTGTATGAGAAAATAGATAGTATTAATCATCTCTTTCTCTATATGCTTAGCTGCTCTCACAGGCCTGGCAGCTGTTGAAGTTGCATGATAACATGACCGTACTCCATAACGATGATACCATAACCATACACACATCTCCAACAACACACACACACACACACACACACACACACACACAGACACACACACACAGATCCCTGAACTCTTTCTCTCTCTCTCCCAGAGTGAACCAACCATGGCCTGGGTCTGCAGTGAGAGTGGAAGGAGACACACTGCACCTCAGTCTCAGCTCTGAGCTGGATGGTCTCTACGTCTGTGAGGCCTCCAACCCCTATGGACGAGCAACCGGCTCCCTCTACGTTTACCAACGAGCCTCAGGTGACACACACACACACACACACACACAGTATTCACACTGTTTGCTCACCATGGCTTGGTGTACTCACTTGTAACTGAAACTTCTCATCACTTCTGTGATGACTGATGAGTTGCTAGGAGAACAACTTGATAAGAGCATGTATAGATTTGTTTTTCTTATGATGACTGATGTATAGATGATTCACTTACTTTAGATAAATGTACTTGTAAGTAGCTTTGGATAAAGGTGTCTGCTAAATGTAAATGTAAATGCCCTCTCCTGTCTCCCAATAGGGACCTGCACTGCCTGTTGGGTTCTACTGTGGTTAATTCTGTTCTTTATTGCTGCTGCTGCTGCTGTCTTTGTTTGGTACTGGTACAAATACAGAAAGCTTCCTCGGTAACTTCTTCTACTCTGAAATCTGAATGTTGTGTAATGAAAAGGAATTTCTATTGAATTTTTATACATATTGTGTGTTTTAATGTGTTAATGTGTTTTCTTTTCCTGGACTGCTTTTCTGGAGTTTGGACATGTTCATCACACCATTACAGGTATGAGACAAGTTCATGATAAAGTCAAGTCGGGCCAGCACACACACATGCTCCAACACACACACGCATGCCAGCATCCCAGAGATGTGTGTTTAACCTCACATTACAGTATACTGTATGAGATGAGTTCATGTCACTGTCTAACATAATCGTGATAGGTCAAGTCTAACAGTGGACCTTATAGTATACATCAACCATGGTCTGTGCTTATGCAAGAACTTATATATCATTGGCAAGACCAATTTCAAGAACATTTAATTCATCAAAGTTTTCTCATTTCAAATGTGTTCTTAGGACCACTCACAATGTATGATTGCTTTAGACCACTCAGAAGCACATTTGCTTTGTTGAAACAGTTACTACAGTAAACATGGGTTTATAACTGGACACCCTGGCACAAAACCCTTGCTTGTGATTCTTGTGATGGAAATCTTTCAGTGAACAACATTAAATGATGTTTGGTCTCAGTTGAGAGTTTTAATGCATATACAAAGTTTAAACAATGTTGTTTAAAGCTGGATCAGCATTCCTTCACCAACAGTGTGGATTCAGATACTGATGCTGTGGCTGAGGAGAGGACCGTCCTTAACTCTAATGCTCGTACGTCATAGGTCTAGGGGTAAACATGTCTTGCACCTGCTTGCTGATAAACAAGCTGGGAAAGAAGCGTAGGCGTTGTGAGCCACTATCTCAAACATCAGCCTGCAGTTAGGAGTGTTCCAAGGTCACACACTGTCTATTGTATGATAGAAGGAGAAGTTGATTTTGGTTCCTCCTCAGTCACATAATGGAAAATAACAAAGTACATTGGGTCACAACAAGGTCAATACATTTCATATAAGACTTAAGCAAAATAGTACAAATACATTTTTTGCCATTACATTCTGCATAACAACCACGCTCTTACCACAATATGAGATAACTGGTCAGAAGATTCACCTCTACCTCACTACCTCTGTAGATAAACCACCATTGAGCAGTTTCACCTCCACAAAGATGAACAGGACTTGTTTTATCAACCATTGTCAACTATGCATATAAAAACATGCCTATGATTGATATCCATAACTGCTTCACTCCAGGTCTGCGTGAGAAAGAAAGACAGCAATGAGGAAGATGAAGTATCTACAGCTCTTCCAACCAGGAGGCGGGAGGAGAGCCCACAAGTTGGACATGTAGAAATAGAATGATGTACGGAACTTATCCTCTCATTTATTATTCTGGAAAGATTCTTTAGATATAAACATGGCTACACGTACGCATCAGATGCCCAACTTCCTAATACACACACACACACGCACAAAGTAATTACTGTTACATTATGTTTGCTGCCACCTTCCCTACTGACCCATTTTTGCAGAGGTGTGTGCTGAAATGTGGTGCAGGGCTTGACTTGAATAGACTGTATATGTGTAGTATAGGTATATAGATCAGTGTCATTTACCTCCAGCTCTATTTTATCTCATTTTTATAGTTTCTGATACCCATTAGATTGCTCGTTGATGAAATATCCACTCTTTTGTTTAGATTAGGCTCAGGATATTTTCGCTTAGAGTAAGGAATTGGTAAGGTTTTAGGGTTAAGGTTGGGATCAAGGGTGTGGTTTGTCTAAGGGTGAAGGTTAGGTATTGGGTACAGGTATCAGTATTGCCAAAAAGTATGTCTCGCCATGCAGTCATGAAGGCATATTCCAAATGTTTGCTTGTTTGATCTTGTGGCTCTTCATAAAACGTTTATTCTTTATTTGTGTTTCCAGAGATATCCGAACTGATTTGTGGGACCATATGAAGGATTCAAGAGGAAAGTCAACCCCATAACTATAGGACTATGTGCAAACCAATGATATTTTGAGACCATAAGAAAGGTAGTGAAATATCCCTTTAAAACTCTTTCATCTGTCATTGACCTTGGTCTTTCATAGTAGTCTATGAAAGTAGTCCAGATCTTCCTAAAGTTTTGCAAAGAACCTTTAAGGGTATATCTGATTTTCTCAGATAAGTTTCAGAAAATGCTTAGTGTCTTTGATCCATCTTGCGAAGTTAGGGGGTGTTTGTTCCTTCCAGGAGAGAAGAATGAGACGTTTGGCAATCAAGGAGGTAAATGCTATGACTACATAGGCTTTGCCTTTAAGGGAGTGAGTTTCAGGTAGTGATGGCAGTGCGACACTGAAGCTTCGATACGTGCTTCAAACACTGAACAACAATTCCATCGAACCACTGCATCAAAGCTTGCTTTGGTGCGAAAAAAATCATGTGACATATGACGTCCGAAGCAGCAACTGCTTCATTGCCTGAATGAATCACCTGACTGTTTCGCGGTCCAATCAGGTGATTCACTGGCACTGCCTCGTCTCGATTCTGACAGGTGATAGGTTGCGACAGTTTTGAATTTGAGCGCCTCAAGGCTTTATACCCGCTCTAAACAATGCACAATTTGTGGATTGTCGTAGTAGGTGCGTTGTTGCTGTTGAGTTGTTGGTTGTTGAACCAGTGGTTCGATGGAATTGTTGTTCAATGTTTGAAGCACGTATCGAAGCTTCAGTGTCGCACTGCCATCACTACTTTATAGTAGTCTTGCCCATTTTTGTGAACTTCTTGTACAGGTTTGCACAGGTTACAGGTATCAATAAAGCAATATGATCTCCCGGCATGTGACCTAAACTCACTTCTCAAGTTCAAATACCCGTTGAATTGCTAGCTTTTCGATAGCACATAGCTGGTTTACGACGGTATTTGAGGAGACGGTCATGTGTGTTGGCAAGTCAGAGGTCGACATCTTGACTCAACTTGGCCTGTGTGTGTGTGTTCATTTCTGCTGAGGGTGGGAGCTGAATGTTTCTTAATAGCACATACCACAGTAAGTGGTCAACACCCACATCCTGGGCTGTGGTGCATTCAGCTGTTAAAAGGCCTCTTGTTATTGAACTTGAGCTCAAGTCTGCTTCACAAACCTCTCCCTGAAATATGCACTCACTTCTCTCCTCCTGAAGTACTGAACCCTCCTGTTATGTTGTGGGTCAAATCAACCCATTTAAGAGTGTTACAACTACTAAATTTATTTAATGTATTTATTTATTTTTCATCATGACCTTTCAGATTATCCTCAAAAATTTAGGGTTAGAAAAAAATGGAAACAAATGACACAATTAGGATACAGAGATGATGTTCTGGGACAATTTGACCAGGTAGTTTGGTCAATAAGGCTTGTTGAGAGAGAGAGATCATCACCCAGCAACATATACTTTCATACTGGAACATTTTAAGTTATCTATAGTGAAATCCACCAACTGTGGTTTTGTATTCCCCGGCCTCTCTAGACTAAACTACTTTATATACTGCATCACACCTGGTTATGTGTTAACTCACCTTGAGTTGTCTCTCAGTGATGTGAAAAATGTGTGTTTTTATATTTGTTCTCGTAAATGTCCTTCACATGATGACACTGATAACACCAGTCACCAGTCAAAGGTCCTTTGATAAAATAGTCTGTTGGTTAAAATGGTTGTTGTGGCACTTGTCAGCCTGCTGCAAGTTAATTTCAGATTCTGAAAAATCTTGTTAATAGAAATGAACAACAACTAACATCTACTACCATTAAACCACTACATTGTAAGTAGTGGTTTAGATACTACACGTACATATCTGACTGCATCATGGCTGGCCATGTTCTTAATCCTGGCAAATGTAAAAAGAATAAATCGGCAAAATCAATGTGTGATATTTCAAAAGATAGCCATTTTTCACTCTGCAGCATTTAGTGGCTTGATTTTAAAGATATGTGGATGAAGTCTTTATGTGTGCCAGTATCACACAAGGACAGTAAAAAAAAAATGTAGGAATACATGGCTTCTGTACCCTAGAGATATTAGGTAGGGTTAATTAGAATACCCTGGTGATAGAGATAGAACACAAGTGTGCATGTGTGTGTGTTTAATGCCCCTGAGGATGGGAGCTAGATCTTTTGTTGACTATACATTCTGCTTGGTAACAAGGACTGTACATAAATCACTCATTGCCAATTGATAAACTACACTGAATTGGATTATGTGTGTCTGTTTATGCACAATTGTAAATTATTTTTGTTTTTATTTGTTTCTAAAATATTGGTTTTGTTTACCAAATGTTGACCAAAACGAGATCTTAATAAATCGTCAAAAAAAGTTGTTCACTTCTCTCTGTCTCTTCCTTCTTTCCCACAGTGGCAGCTACAAAATAAAGCATTCCGTGGCTTAAACACAGTGTTTATACCACTGCCTTTAGGTGGTGGTATAAACACCATCAAACTAACCATCAAAAAACAGTCTCTGTCACATCTGTTTGTTCCCTTTTCTCTGGTACTGCAGTGTATATGTAGATACTGTGGCACAGTGAGAAGTGTAGATACTGTGGCACAGTGAGATACTGTGGCACAGTGAGAAGACGCTGGTCCTCTTCCCCTCAAAAGAAGCCATTGTCCGAAAGCTTCCATGACACATAGAACACAGGGTCTGTGTTAATAAATGGCTGTCCCTCCATTTGAGTCCTATGGCAACAGCCTGCTGAAACCGGAGCATAAGTCAGGCCCACGCCGTTCTGCTCCACCTGCTGGCTAAAGCTAGTATTAAACCAACACAACCCAACCACACACACACACACACACATCTTTTTTTATGTCCTGTCACTCTCCCACACTAGTGCTCTGGAACTAATATTAGACATAATCCCATTACATTCTTTCGTTATCAGGTGCTACTACATTCCTAACATTCATTCTAGACACTTCTCTTTCTCAATTACTTTCCCACACCTCCCTTCCCCTGTTTATCTTTCTCTCTCTCTCTCTCTCTCTCCTATGGCAGTCATGTGGGTCTGTGTTGACATTGTTGCGTTGCATCAGTTGCCAGGCAGCTGGTGGTTAGGTTATTTCAGTCTTGAGTGTTAACACACAGGGACACAACATAGGCTGATCTAATCTTCAATCTGGCAGGGCTTTATTGGAAATGTGTTGGATGTGACCAGGTTCAGCAGAACCACGTAGATAAACTGATACACTGTAAACCCTCATTACCCCAGATTTGTTAACTGTAATTGTTTTGTGGAAACACCTTGCACTCACTTGAGTTACAGTTACAGTTACTTAAAGGGTTGAGTGGTCCCTACACAAACCATATGGGTCACATGACTCCAAATGGACCACCGTTTTGAGTTAATATGACAGAATTTTTATAAAGACATATTTTGGGTACAGTAGTACAGAAGTTTATTGAAGTTAAAATTGTATACATCCTACTAAAAAAGCTGATGCAATTAGTTAGAATCGGTTGCTCTATTACAGTGTTCAATATGGAACTCAAAAAGGTTCTTCAAAGGATGCCTCAAAAGACATTTTTCTTTTTTTCTTTTTCTTAGAGGAACCACATAATTCCTCATAGCTGAAGAACCTTAATTTCCAATTGTAATTGTTATGTGAAGGACCATACCTATATACTCAGTCCAACCCACCCACCCAACAGCTTAAGTACACCACACTTCCCATCAAGGTTTGTGTCAGTACCACATAATACCACAGATTTTGATTAGGCTACACTTTTGGAAATGTTCAAGTTCACCAACTCAGTATATCTGTGTTAGTAATGCCTGAGGATTTACCGAGTCAAAGTAGGCTGTGTGTGAATGTGAAATACTAATGTTACATTGTTGACCTGAGTAAGTGAACACCTGTGATGGATCATATTTGTAGGTTGTACAGGTTAGTGTGTGTTAGTTGATCTTGTAGAGGTAAGTGTGTATTGTTATGGGAAAGAGTGATCCTTACCAAGTTCTCCTCAACTGCCTCTGCAAAATAATCCCCAAAAATATTATTAAAAAATTATTGTGATGAATATATATTTTTATTATTGTGATAAATATATATTTTTAAATGACTGTGACATCAAACAGTAGCCCACAGATTGCTCTTACCAACATAGTACAAACAAGTAATGAAACCGGGTTAGTGACACTCATAAGAGTGTTTGCGGCGTTCCACCTGTTAACATGCTTCAAGATTCAAGATTCAAAGTGTTTATTATCATATGCACAGTAGAAAACATGTTTCCCTGTACAACGAAATTCTTGCTTTGCTGTCTGCAGAATGCCAACCAATGTAAAATATACAATACTAAAGAATATACAATATATACTAAACAAAATGTACAAGACAGCAAAATTTAAGGCATAAAATAAAATAGCAGCAATAATAATAATAAAACAGTGCAAATGTAGCAGTGCAATTATGCATGTGCAAACTGGAAAATTCAGTTATTTGAGGTAGTAAAGTTATATTAATCTCCTATGGGTTGTTTAGGAGCCTGATGGCAGTGGGAAAGAAGGAGTTCTTCAGTCTGGTGGTCCTGCATTTAAACACTTCTGTACCTCTGGCCTGAGGGTAGAAGTGTGAACAGTCCGTGCTGGGGGTGGGTGGGGTCCTTGAGGATGGAGGCGGCTCTCCTGTGGACTCTGCGGTGGTAGATGCTCTGCAGAGAGGGCAGTGGAGTCCTGGTGATTTTCTCAGCGGTCTTCACCACTCTCTGCAGGCGTCTGGGTCCATAGCTGTAGTGCTGCCGTACCACACAGTGATACAGCTAGTTAGGATGCTCTCAACAATGCAGCTGTAGAAGTTGCTGAGGATCTTGGGCGACATGCCAAACTTCCTCAGCCTCCTCAGAAAGTACAGCCGCTGTTGGGCCTTCTTAACCAGCTGAGTGGTGTTAAGTGTCCAGGTGAGGTCCTCGCTGATGTGGACGCCCAGGTATTTGAAACTGCTCACCCTCTCTACTTCAAGTTCCCGGATGTACAGTGGCCGATGAGGTCCCCTCTTCTTCCTCATGTCCACTATCATCTCCTTTGTCTTGTCTGTATTGAGGGTGAGGTTGTTGTCCTCGCACCATGTTACCAGACTGGCCACCTCCCTCCTGTAAGCCGCTTCATCCCCGCCAGTGATGCATCCTATCACTGCGGTGTCGTCTGCAAACTTTAGGATGATGTTGTCCTTGTGGGAGACGACACAGTCGTGGGTGAACAGGGTGTAGAGGATGGGGCTGAGGACGCATCCCTGTGGAGTGCCAACATTTGTAATAATGCTGGCTGAAGTCCTATTACCAATCCTGACATGCTGTGTTGTAAGCTAATAAAATAATATGCATGTGTGGAACCAACAGGTCATCGCTGACGTTATGGAAACTGACAGTAATTCCGGGCCACTTGGTGTGATAGAGATCTGCTGGTGTCAGCCTGAATGTTAGGAACAGACACCATAAGCAGTTAGTGCCGGAAGCGTGTTTGGTTGCGTGGTTTGGGTGTGATGTTGTGTTGTTAGCATGATGTACTGTGAATCTGTCTGGGTGATAGGGGTTGAACCAGGTTGTTACTGTGAATCTGTCTGGGTGATAGGGGTTGAACCAGGTTGTTACTGTGAATCTGTCTGGGTGATAGGGGTTGAACCAGGTTGTTACTGTGAATCTGTCTGGGTGATAGGGGTTGAACCAGGTTGTTACTGTGAATCTGTCTGGGTGATAGGGGTTGAACCAGGTTGTTACTGTGAATCTGTCTGGGTGATAGGGGTTGAACCAGGTGGTTATTGTGAATCTGTCTGGGTGATAGGGGTTGAACCAGGTTGTTAATGTGTGTGCCTGCTGCGTGATTGGTTTGCAGCATTGTAGATGTGTTGCTTGGTGATGGCAGTGTTGTTGGGTGGTAGGGATGGGTTGTTTGCATAAGGGGAGGCTGGTGGAGGTAGAAATCAGAGGACGGGCTCATTGTAATGCTTAGGGACCAGCCTCCACTGGTTTACACAGTGCAGGTCGTACCAGGCGAACCCAGGTGTCCTCTATTCAGTAATACATTAATAAAAGGCTGTTGGCGCACCTGTGATGAGCAGCTCCCAGTCCTGGCTCCAGATGCCCTTCCTGCTACTAGATATTACACAGGTATAGTTCCCAGCATCAGACAAACGCACGCTAGGGATGACCAGGTCACTAGCGTTCAGGCTCAGCATGAGGTTAGTGGCAGTGGGGTAGGTGTACACAGACCTGCCTGGTTGGTAGGAGAACAGGCGGGTCCCGCCCTTCGACCAGGTGAGCTGTGTGAGGAAGCTCAGGGATTGGTTACCACACGGCAACCTCACTGTACTGCCAACCAAACGCATGACACTGCGGCCATCTGAGTGGGGAAATGAAAATGATTGTCATCCATTTTGAAGTTGACCCCTAGCCCAAAAGATAGGAGATATGCAAACAATATATTTGCTTTACCTGGAAAGTTTTCTCTCATTTAAGGAGTTTAAGCTAAGCTATTGTGATGTGCAGTCATAGGCCTATAACTGATAACTGAATGCATTTATAGTATGTATTAATGATAGCTATCTTTCATTTCATTAAATTGTATTTGATTTTTCTGTTAACAGTTAACATGTTCCCCTAAGCAATAAACATGTTTCTGAAAACACCACATTTCTTTTGAAAAATGCACTACAACTCTCAAAACTTCACAAAAGCAAATCAGTGCATCAAAACAGTATCATTTGTCGTCTAATGAAAAATGAATTTCACCACTAATTTCAGAATGACACACTAAATAGTATAACCATCAATATTAATTTATTTTTAGTTTATAGTTCTGCTTCTGTTATAGAGAATATTAATACTAACTATAATTCATCTTTAATAATCAGAACGAAGCAGATAGTTCCAACAACAAAAATTGCACGACTGATTGTCAGTTAAACTCTTGAGCCATGAGAGTTTACATATGTAGAGTACTTATTCACTATAATGGGAGATGTATCTGTGCTGCTAGGAACTAATTCTGTTTTGTTTGTCAATACTTAATTGATTTGTGTGTCTTATGCAGAAAATTAACTGTTTTGCAAAAAGGTGTTTAACATTACCATTTTGTGCGAAAGCAATGAGAAATGACTTACTGTTTTGCTGAAAATGTTACTGTTGTGCTCATGTACAGTATGTTACAGTATTGTTGTGGGCATGTGAACTAACTGTCCGTTTCTTGATTATGGAATGTCTGATACTAGAGCTACTACTTTATCTTAGTCATGTCTGTTGTCTTCCTGGTAAACGAGGTCCTCCAGCCTCAATGGTACTTCCTGGTTCTTGCTGACAGCTATTACACTTCTGAACATGTCCTAACCTTCTCATGTCCTAACTTTCTCATGTCCTAACCTTATCATGCCCTAACCTTAATGGCTGACATCATCTTTCCACTTGTGTGTTGAGGTTTGCATCATGTGATGATAAAGCAATAATGTATGCTATCTTTCTATAAGTTATTTGCTGAATATATACTATTGTTGATTGTTATATGTGTGTATGTCAATGGCCTATGCGGCAACTGAATTTCCCTGAAAGGTTATTTTACCTGTTGGTATGAGACTCATCCAGAGTGTCCAGTACATGAGACATTCCCCTGCCTGTGTTGACATCCCTCAAACAGTTATCCATGCCTTCCTTGTAATAAACAATACAATAAACACAAATTGAATTACTGAATGTTAAATCTAATAGAAAAATGTATTGAAAATGGTTGTTACTTTACATCGTAGGCACATTTCATTGTACTTCAATCAAAAGCATAAAACCACGGAAGCCCCTGCACTTGGTTTCATTAATTAGGCAGCAGGCCACGTTGGATGATCCCAAATGATCTCATCATAGGATTAGGATTTTCTAATTGAATACGCATGTTGCTCTTAAAATGACTATTTCTTACCAGTGTCAGCCCATCTGGACCAGCTTCAGTACCTAGCTAGAGTTAATCACTCACTGGACAGTCTTGTTTCTCTGACCCGGTGTGTCAGTGCACACTCCCCACGTAGGTCAAGTCTCCTCTTCTGGTCTCACCAAAAATCCCCATAAGCTTCAACATACTCGAGGAAGTGAGCTATGAAAACTTGTCAGTGAGGTGAGCTTGTGGTAGTCTAAAGGGTTTGATATCTGTAATGAAGATGAGGTGTAACACTGTTTCTGATGTCTGGCTATAAGCCTGTATCGCCTGTACCCTACGCAAAGATTGTGCATATCTACTGGGGGAACTGTTCATAAGAACTTCAGAAGTATTTCAGAAGTAGTTCAGAAGAAGTTCAGAAGAAGCATGTGAGGGTATGGGAGGCACTAGACTGTTAGCAATGCGGATGCGGTGGACCCAAGTGCGGAGAAATACTCAGACGAAGGCGTAAATACACAAACGTTTCTTTTAATTAAGATCGGGGCAGGATGCACAAACAAACACTGGGAGAAAAGGGTAAAATAAAAGTGGAGAAAGCCAAGCTCCAATAAACATAGGTACTCACTTCACAAGTGGCAAAACGAAGAGGGTAGTAACACGGGCAGACATGGTAAACACGAACAGACGGGGAGAATCTCTGACAAAGACCTGGGGAAACACACAGGCTATAAATAACAAACGGGACAGAACACACAGGTGAAACGAATCCTGGTAGATTAGGAGGGCACTGGCCCCGTACAGAGGAGGGCGCCAGAGTCACCAGACAGCAATGTCAGGCGTGACACTAGACATACAGTACAGTGGTGTCATCTGTGTATTTGAGCTTCAGGGGGACACTGCTGAACACTGCTGAACTTATATATTCAAAGATGCATATAACTAACTGAACTAATTAAATATATGAAATGTACATTTCACAATACTGGCTCTGAGTGGTTTAAAGGGATAGTTCACACTCAATTTCAAGAGTTTTTTTTTTTTTTGTTCCCCTACTGAGGTACTTGGTAGGTTCTGATTCTCATTCAAATACATCTAAAACACCTTGCAAACATGCCAATCCAACCTCTATCACAATAGTATAATTTTTAAAAAGACGTTATTGTTCTATAACCCACTTACAAAACATATGAATTCGAACATGGATTACAGCACACTGATTGGACTGGACCTTCATCATAATACTCCTCTATTTTGTAGCCTTGGATAAAATAATGTCATAAGATGCACCCAAATTTATTTTTTAACTTTTTATGTTTTCAGTTATTATTCAACTATTATTCAATGACCATTGAATGAACACTTGGCAGTCGTTGTCTTTATGCTTGTTTGCCAGCAGAGGGCAGCAGCTACTCACCAATAAGTTTATACCCATGTACATTCAGAATCCTCTGGCAAGTAATGCACTGTGGCAGTAGGCTACAAAACATCAAATGTCAGCAAAAATTGTGTGTGTGTGTGTGTGTGTGTGTGTGTGTGTGTTTATGTGAGTGAATAGTTTGCAGAGAAACACTGACGCAACACTTCTTGACCACGTGTGACCTTTTATTGCCTTGGTTCACTTTCCAAAAGATGACACTGCCACACAACTATGAGCAAAGAGGACTACAAGTTAGTAAAAAGGGTTCGTTTTCTTTCCAAAGATTAATTAAATTTTCTTACAAACAAATAAGCAAGGGGAACTGTCTTAAAAACAAAAAAAACACATACCAGTTACATGGATTGAACACACGACGACCAGAGCATGTTTTGGTTTGGAAACATTTTTACAATGTTGCAGTGTGTTAAAAAAAAAAAAAAAAAAAAATCTGCAGTTCTGAAAAGCCTGTCCACTAATACAGAAGGTTGTCACAGCATTGGATTATGGGAGGCAAAGGAGTGGCTGGGGGTCACAAAGGGGTCAAAGCTGCCTTTCCTGTCAGAGTTTGTCTAGAGCCGTTTGATCATACCCCCAAAACCAACACTGTGTGTGTGTGTGTGTGTGTGTGTGTGTGTGTGTGTGTGTGTGTGTGTGTGTGTGTGTGTGTGTGTGAGTGTGTGTATGTGTGAGAGTGTGTGTGTGTTTGTGCGTGCATGTGCACATGCATGTATGTGTGTGTGTGCGCGTGTGTATGTGTGTGCATGCGCAGGCATGTGTGTGTGTACATGTGTGGCTTTTCTGTACCATTAGATCATCTATGCAACTGGATAAACACACTGCTGTATTTAACAACCGCGTAACCAATGCTTTGATTTTAAGCACAGCACTGACAGACAAGCACACTTTGCATGCATACTTTACACTTCCCTAAAAAGTAAAGGGGGATTTTGCATATACATAGGATTTACATGGAAGCTAAAGAAAAAGAAAATGTAATTAAAACATGAAGTGTACAGTACATAGTTCCAAAAGCAATGTAAGCACTTTACCCATCACAATAACATTAGAGAATTTACTTGTACAGAAAAGGCACAGGAAATTATAAACTGGAAAGCAACATAGCAAAGCAATTTCAATAAAAGCAGAGAGAAAGAGAGAGAGAGAGAGAGAGAGAGAGAGAGAGAGAGAGAGAGAGAGAGAGAGAGAGAGAGATAAACATCAGGCATATTATAAGGCATTGCCTTTGTACGGTAAGGCATTGTTTTGGTGTTTGTTTTATATATTCCTTGGATAGGAGAGTTTCTGCTCTTATATGTTTATTTGAGATGTTTTTTAAAAGTCAGGGACAGAGATATGGAAGGCCAAAAAGTACAATGCAAGTCTAGCAAATATAAGCATTGAATATTTAATCTTGTATAAGATTGGTGTGATACAGTAGTTTTAAGTGATAATCATCATAGTTATCATGATTTATGTAGACATATAATAACTAGAAATAAATGTCATCTGCTTTATATAAATAGACATTTATATAAAGGTACGACTATACTTTATGTACAATGAGGTTTGCATTTAACTGTTGGGGGTTTTTTCTCTCAGAATTTTGTAAACATGTCCTTTCATATTCTTATGGGGAAAATAACCATTGAGGTCGGATAAAATCAAGTAAAAAGATTTGTTCACAACAATGTCAAGGATGCTTGTTTTCATTTATGAGAGCGGTTTCTTTTATTGTCTCTGCTTCAACAATACTTTGTGCTGATGTTGCGCGATCTTTATCGCCCTGACGCCTGTTTGTACAGGGGAAAACACAGAGGATTTAGCCTGAGGTCGTTACTATGGTTTAGTCTGTGATCGGGGGCAAAAAGAGCACTCCTCTCTTTCAACGACAACTGCTACCACAGAGCACATTTCTGCATATCGGCAAACGAAAGAGAAGCAATCTAAAATAAGAGTTGAAGAATCACATTGAAAAGAGACATTCAACATGTGGTCTTTTTTCGTTTTTCTCCACTACTCAGCCTTTTGGCTGTACTACCCTGTACTGTATATAAACATGAAAGGGAAAGAAATGCCCTTGTACTTAGATGCAGATCTCCTTTCAGTTGAAAGAAACTTGTGTAAATGGATGCATAGTTGAGGTGATATAAAGGGTTAAAGACCTTGCACAGAGTTCTATCATCCAGGTGTGCAAAAGGTACGTTCTCTGTTCAGTCTAAAAGCTGACTCTCAACTCGATGTTGCTAGTACTGACATTTTGATGTATGATTTGACTGTGCAAGGACATGGTGTGCAAGAGCCCTTCCACCTGCGACATATTTGCAGCTACATATTTGCAGTATGTCATCGTGACTGTATGGGAATGAAAGTGATTGCCTGACTACAGTAAAGGTTACTGGTGTGCAGACGCACAAGAATATGATAACCCTTGTCCCCCTATGTATTCAACCCCCATGAATATGTAAACATTAGTAATATTCCATTGGTTATTGTTAAAACTCTTTCGATAGAAAAAGATGTTTCTAAAAACGTAACATGGATTTTCATCAAGTAAAAACCTTTTTCCCCCCTTTGCATGTTTGTCCTTTCCACATGTTTTGTTTCATATAAGAACACGCTTAATAAAAAATCTATTCCTCCTCTCTCTTTAACCGCTATACTTTTTATAATATTCACTTATCTCACAAACACGCACAGATCTTCTTGTTTTGCCTGTTGAATTATGTAACCCATGTCCTAATAGTAAGCAACTGTTTCAATCTATCCCTGTTGGTTTTATGTTTGTTTCCCTTGATTTCTGCCCTGCTGGTTTAAAAGTGTGTTGTCTTGAGTTAGGTGTGTGTGCTCCCTTGTGTTGGTGTGTGTGTGTGTGTGTGTGTGTGTGTGTGTGTGTGTGTGTGTGTGCGTGTGCGTGTGCGTGTGCGTGTGCGTGTGTGTGTGTGTGTTGTCTCACATGTTCATACGGTGAGATCGTCTGACCGGGCCCTGCTGCTGGCTTTGCTCAATCTGCTCAGCGGTCTTGTGTCTTCTATCGTATCCGTGGCCTCCATCCCAGCCTCTGCCGGAGGTCCCCCCTCCCCGTCCACCACTTCCTCCACCTCCTCCTCATCCTCATCCACAACCTCCTCCTCATCCTCCTCCCTCTCCTCCTCCTCCCTCTCCTCCTCCTCCCTCTCCTCCTCATCCTCCTCCCTCTCCTCCTCATCCTCCTCCCTCTCCTCATCCTCCTCCTCCTCCCTCTCCTCTTCCTCCTCTCTCTCCTCTACCACCTCCTCCTCTTGCTCCTCCTGCTCCTCCTGCTCCTCCTGTTCCTCCTGCTCCTCTTGCTGCTCCTGCTCCTCTTCCTCCTCTTCCTCGTGTAGTGTCACCCCCGCTGTCTCCGTGGTCTGGGCGTAAGAGGGCAGAGTCTCATCGTACACCTTCGAAATGTCCTCCATGGGCCGCACCAACACTCCCTTCTCCTCCAGTCCCTGGAAGGGCGGGGCCAGTCTCCCAGCCTCCATGCCCACCTCGGCCAGGGGGTAGAGGTGAGCCACCGGGGGCGCTTTCTCCTCCTCCAGCAGCCTGTAGCCTCTCGCCCTCTGGAGGGAGGGCACAGCCAGGGGGGGCAGGCTCTTCCCTGGGGGAGGCAGGGCGGCCGGGCCCTCACCCTGGGCCGGGGCTGGTTTGCGGAAGACAAAGCGGATCTTCTTCAGTCCCAGGTGGCTGATCTCCACAAAGTTGAGGAAGAGCGACACGCATGCCACGGCCAGCATGAAGATGATGAAGACGGTCTTCTCCGTCGGCCGCGACACGAAGCAGTCCACCGTGTTGGGGCAGGGCCAGCGGCTGCATTTGTACAGCGGCAGGATACGGAAGCCGTACAAGAAGTACTGCCCCACCACAAAGCCCACCTCGAACAGGGTCTTGAAGATGATGTGACAGATGTAGGTCCTCAGCAGGGTGCCCTCCAGACGGAATTTCTTGCTGCCCTTGGTGCTGGTCTCCTTGGTGGTGCGGACGCTGCCCTGGTCGGGCGCTAACGGCAACCGCTCCTCGCTCAGCTCCTGCTGGCGACTCAGCTCCGCCTCCTCGCGCTCCTTACGCTTCTCCTCCATGTGGACATGGTGCACGGCGTGGCCGACGTAGACCAGCGACGGCGTGGACACGAAGATGATCTGCAGCACCCACAGGCGGATGTGCGAGATGGGGAAGGCCTCGTCGTAACACACGTTCTCGCAACCGGGCTGCTTCGTGTTGCAGATGTAGTCCGACTGCTCGTCTCCCCACACGAATTCGGCCGCCGTTCCCAAGATGAGGATGCGGAAGATAAAGAGCACTGTGAGCCACACCCGGCCGATCACCGTCGAGTGCTCGTTTACTTCCTCTAAAATATTACCCAGAAAGCTCCAGTCACCCATGATCGGTCCGTAGCACTGTAAAATGAAGGGTGGGGACGCAGGGGAGGGGAGAGGGATGGTGGAGGGAAAGACAGAAAGAGAGGAAAGAGAAGGGTTAAAAATGTAGATGTGGAAAAAGTTTGAACTGCCCAAAATCCTGCACCCACCACACTTTTATCAGAACGTACGCGTTTCTGTTGAAAACTAATTCGATGTGAAATTCAGCAAAATGGCAACAGAACAGCGAGCGATCGAGGCAGAGTCCTTTCACTATCCGACCACGAGGCTGATAGCTTCTAACTTGAAAGAAACAGTTTAAAACTATGTAAAACTCCCTTTGACAAGGCCCTACTGTTGTTTTTATGCTACATGTTCCCCCTTTTCATCGACAATAAGCGAAAGCCACATCGAACGACAGCAGAAACACATAGCAAAAATGATATTGCTGTAGCCCCCAAAAGCACCGTTTCAATAGCCACCAAATGCTACTAAATAAATCCGTCATGAAAACTAGTCATCAGACGATCTATAACCCACACACAGAGCTCCTACACCTGTAAAGTATCATATAGGTTAAAGTATGATATTGGTTAAACGTTATCAAATGGGCAACTTGCCACAGCTGCGGCTCCGGTGAAGTCGTGTCCTGTCCCGTTCTCTTGGCACCCGGCGGGGAAAAGTGAACTTTTTTCTGCCCTCTTTCCCACCTAAAGCCCTGTCCTTGTCGCCCCACTGAGCAGATGTGAATGAATCGGCTCTGATGGTTGGTTTTTAGTTTGCTGCAATATTTAAGCTTGGAGCCAGACGGCCTTTATTCGCCGGGCGACGCGTGGTGACGCAGCAGACAATAGGATCAACACACCCAGAGCGAGGATGTATGGGAGCAGGCCTGGGGCTCCCACTGCAACATGGACGCCGCAGAGCCAGGGCACCGGGTACACCCCACTGTAGCCCTGTTCACTGCACGGCACACACACTAACATAGACACACACACATAGGTACATACAACAAACACACACACACACACACACATACACTTGTGTACATGCAACAACACACATAAACACACACAAACACACATAGATAAAAAAAAATACACACAGAGACACACACACACACACATACATAAACAAGCACATACATACAAAATGCACACACACACACACACACACACAAACACACACACACAGGAAAAACAACTAGAGCAGCTGACCTGCCACTGCCCACTGTTGGACCAACCTGCAAAGAGGGAAGAGACAGGACAGAGTCCGGCTTTGATTGACTATCAGAAATGGAAGAGAGTGAACGTCCTCATGGACCTGCACTGGGGTTTTAGTTATTGTCATTTCAGGCATGGTCATATGGTCCTGTTTCACAGATGAGTGCAGATGTATTGTCAGTGCTGTCCAACGCAATCCAACAAGAGCTTATGTTACAGTGAAGCCCAGAGCAGAACACAGCCATTGATTCTGTTTGAAATAAAAAATAAAAAAAAACATTTGTTTCTGAGACATAATTGTGTTTTTTAAATAATTCATATTCATCATTCAAATCATTCATATTGTCATGGATGGTTTGAAAAGTGGATGTTCAAATTGACAATATAAGTACTTATAGCATTAATAGTGTGTGTGTGTGTGTGTGTGTGTGTGCGTGTGTGTGTGTGTGGGTGTATGGGTGTGTGTGTGTGTGTGCGTTTGTGTGTGTGTGTGTGTCGCCGTATGTTTCACCAGGTTTCAATTCTCTGACGTGAATGTGAAGAATTCCAGCCCTTGAGTGAAAGGACACCTATAGAAAAGACTTGACTGGTAAATGAATCAAACTTTCCAGGAATAGGGAAGAAAAACATAGTGACATAGACCTGTGGATCTCTGAATTACGTCTGATTGATTAAACATGAAAGGCGTCGTAATGGCTGAGTAGACAATGTCAACTGTGTCTCCAACACAACACCATGCTAAACAAACATACGATGAGCACCGTGCGACACGCAAGTCAAGCGAGATGAAATGACGCTACACATACATCCAAAATCTGACTTGTACACACACACACACACACACACACACACACGTACTTGCATACCATCTCACTCATACAGTACACAGACAGACAAAACAAGCCAACCTTTCTCACACTCTGTATGTCTGTTTCTCTGAGCCTGTTGTTCAAAAGGCAGTAACTCAGCAGCTCTGCAAGGCCAGGAGACAGAAACAGGATGGCGGTACACTTAATCATCCTGGAGGTGATACGCCAGGGCAGTGGCATGTTTATGACCAGTCACTCACACACACACACACACACAGGCATCCATGCCAAACACTTTCACAAACATGCAAACACACATAACATATTGACTTTGAACACAGTGGGCTGTATGTACTGTATTGTGACATGAGGCACTTTAATGACCAATAAGATAAAACAAATAGAGAAATAAAATGCCATAAACATGATGCATTTTCACTATTTTATGATCACAATTGGAAAAGGCTAAGAGAACATAACATGTGACACAAGTGGCTTTTCAGCAACTATTGCATTACACCTCACTCTGTTCACAACAAGCCTTTCTCTTTTTCCCTGTGACTTCTTCTGACCGCAGTCAGTCCCTACTTAGGCCATGAGTGTCCTCTCTAAGTGGAACACCATGGTCTTACCACTGTCTAAGCCAATACTGGAGAGTGTCCATACACACAAACGGCACTCAGACGTGGGAAAGGTTTATTTGAAGATAGGGACTGTTTGTCTCTTATCTAAACTGTTGAGATGTTGAGGTCCAGGAGGAAACGGTTGGTGCTGCAATTCTGCAGTAGGGGAGAGGGGACAAAACTGTTCTCTCTCAGTCAATGGGCAATGTTTTATGCAACATAGACACGCTGTTTATTTACAGTTAATTACAATTAATTTCTCCCTAAACAGTCTCGTTCTCATGACCTAGAGACTCTCTGTGTAGTCAGTTGAAGATGTATATACAGTACATGGCAAAGGAGGCTGGTGGAGGTAGAAATCGGAGGATGGGCTCATTGTAATGCATGGAATGGAATGACAAGCAGTGTTAAACATGTTTGTTTGATACCATTCCTCATGCCATTCCATGCATTACAATGAGCCTGTCGTCCGATTTCTACCTCCACCAGCCTCCCCTGGTACATGGAATTAGGGCTTTACTCCACTGTGTATTTTAGCCAGATATCCGAAACTACATGGACATGTTCCTCCAAGTCATCTTAGAGGACAGTGAGAATTGACATCTTGACATGATTAAATATGGACTGTATATTTCACCTCCTTTGGTCCTTTGACAGATTGTCTCATACACTGCCACCAAAAGTATTCTTGTGGGTAAGACATTGCATCTTTTTTTACGTCCTCCACTCTCTCTGTTTATTTGACTAACCCCTCCCCTGATGGTATCTCAACCAATAACTGCTCATGTGCTTTGTGACATCATTGGGATGTGGACTGGACCCCTACAACCTGGGTCTTGGTTCTCTTGGGTTGGGGTGGGGGGTGATGAGTCAGGGGTATGGGTTTATCATGGGGTGAACCGTGATCTGAAACATGCTAGATCACACTAAGGTTGTAATGTGCAGTACATTGTGCAACATTGAATCCTCCAGTGTTTGTGAAAAGGTTGAGAGAGATTGTCTTAGAAAAGAACCGAGATACATAAACGTTCTGGGTCACCTTCAGGTGGATCGTATCTTCTTTTATCATGTAGAACATGTCGTTTGATGTCCACTGATTTGACTTCCAAGTAAAAATTCAAATTCCTGTTTCCATGCTTCAAGAACCAGCTAACCCTTCCAGAATCAAAAGGCCAGTCAAGGTGTGCCATGGCCCAGATGTGCATATCACACAAAAGATCGGTGAAAAATGGCCAATAAAGAGCTAGAACACTCAGTCCCTCTCCACCAAGCCCAGGACGACCCAGCCTTAGGGAACACATAGGGCTCTATTTTCACCCGGCGCAAAACGGACCAAATGAAGTCCAAACGCAGGCGTATTGGCAATTTGTGTCGGCGGTAACAGGTGAAAATACCGCTGCGCCGCAGCGCTGTCTCCCCTGCGCTGACGTGGGTGGAGTAGCGGTAAATAGAGACGTGTTCCTGACAATAAGCAGGTCAAGTGTCATCAAGTGCGCTGAAATAGCACTAATATTTCAGACCACCACCCCCCCCACACACACACACCCCACCCCACCGACACCGCAGCGCCCCCGACATCGCGTTTGCGCTAAGACCCCCATTTCTTTTTTTTTCTTCTTTTTTTTTTTTACGCTGTTAAAATATAGCCCATAGAAAAACAGCCAGTAGTGGCTGAGGCACTGGCCATGTTCAGAGAGGGCCCTATGAGGGAGAGGGAGTCAGGGTGTATCGATGGGCTGGGGGAACTGGGGGACTCCCTTTAAAGAGCTGTGTGTTGGTATAGTGGACGCTGGCATGCTAAGCCCTGCGGTGGGCCCGTGAATGGCGCTAGGATTTTACACAAAGACATGATGTCATGATGGAGGGTGCGGACTCTATTGAGCACGTGCGGTGAGGCGTGAGGCCAGATTAGAACCCTGAAGCAGGGCGCTAGCCGGCCGCTAATCAGAACGCTAACACGCTAACAAACATATCGTACGGCGATCTGCCTACGGCGCGATGGCGCCACGCGCTTCCTGCTCGCACAGCCATTCGAAAAAGAGGGTCGGAG
>NC_139666.1:19824223-19861723 GCF_951799395.1 Argentina silus
GTATAAACCCAGGTTACTGTAAAAGGGAGGTAGTAGACATTCAGAGAGGCCTTCAGCAAGATCCCATTCAATGACCCCGTCAGTTGACCCCTGGGTTGGGGGTTTCATGTTGTGTATTAGCTGGCTTGGTGTAGCATGTATGTTCACTGCACCTGATGAATGATGCCTGTTTCCATGGACCTCCTCTCATTCATGGGGCATGTTTTTGTGGCATACCCACCCTTGTCTGTCCTCAGTCACACATGCATAAACACAATGCACACCTAAACACAAGAAGCCGTGTGTGTCCACACACACATGCACACACATGTGTGAGTGCACGCACATGCACACACACACACACACACACACACACAAGCGCACACCCACACATACTCGCGGGCGCACACCCACACATACTCGCGCGCGCACACCCACACACACGTACACGTACATCTGTCCTCATAGCTGTAGTTGTCCTGGGCGAGGGAGGCCTGTAGATCCATCTCTTCCTGTGTTTGTTAGGCCTCTCCTGCCGCGCTGCTCCACGCCGCGATGCTGAGACGAAGGCCGAGAGGTTCAAGCTTCACTGGAGAAAAATATAGCATTAGAGCTCAAATTTCCTCCCGCTTTCTCCCAATCTTGATAGCCTTGTTCTCACTGGGGTGGAGGAGGAACTGAAAAGGGGCCAATGTACATTTCTGTTTGTTTTGATATCGACTAAAAAGTCCACTCAGTCAGTCAGTCAGTCCGTCATGTTGGGGCTACACAAGGGGCAAAGATCAGAACACTTATGGAATATTTTAAATGTAAATATTGATAAGATCTACCATGGAATTACAATGGACGACGCATAAAATATCACGCGAGAAATAGTACATTTCCGATCGATGACCGATGTTTTCTTAAAACAGAAACTTTCTTTAGACATCCTTTTAATGTATTAGAAATGAAAAACCTTTTCATGGATGTTTGTCCGACTGTAATGTGGTTCAATGGTCCATTGGATATCATGATCCTGGATATTGTCCTTAAACTGTTAATCATATCCATTCCTCTCAGAGCACTCAAAATGTCAAAAGCCTAGAACGCACATACTGTTACACACACACACACACACACACACACACACACACACACACACACACACACACACACACACACACACACATACAAACAGGATGTAGCTAAAGTGTCCTTTATTTAGCAGAAGAGAGGAAGGGGTTGGAGAAGGGAACAGCCAGTCGGCCTTGACACACATTCTTAGACATACAAGACCCACAAATTCATATTCCTATATCCCTCAGGGGAGGCTGGTGGAGGTAGAAATCGGAGGACAGGCTCATTGTAATGGATGGAATGGAATGAGGAATAGTATCAAACACACATGTTTAACACCATTCCTCATTCCATTCCATGCATTACAATGAGCCCGTCCACCGATTTCTACCTCCACCAGGCTCCACTGCCCTGAGTCTAGTTCTGGAGTTCAAAACACTAGACCGAACACAGAGGTTAAAGGTCAGGTGGTAATAATAGCAGTGGCAAACAGATGCAGTCTGGGTATCAGAGCTTTAGGCGCGGGTGTCTGACGGACGAAGCGGCCGGCGGTGGACTCTAACTGGATGTCTGACATGTGACCCTGACATTTCCACCAATCCCCCACCTGCTCCAACTGACCCTGTGTCACCACTGTCGGAACAAACAGTACCTTGCGTTTGATCATTCAGAGAAAGTGATCAAGCACACACTTAGGAGAGCCGACCAGCAGCATTTTGAGAAATCCTAACATACAATAATACTCTAATATCATAATGATAATCATAACGTTACTCTTACTACTAAGTACTAGGACTTGAATGTATGTCTGAATCACCACACTCTGTTGTGCTAGAGGGAGAAGGATAGAAAGATAGATTATTTGTGTATAAAGACACTCTTAAACCAAGGTGAATGGACCATGTTCATCTGTAACATAAACAAACAAATTCTTCTGCTCAACAGGGTGCTGTATGGTATCCCCGCTGCCTGCACTGAAATGCCTTCGTCATCAGGTCATTGCAGTTGTTGTTATTGTTGTGTGCTGTACTTCTGTCCCCCTGCGTACCTCACACACACCCTCACCCAGGCCTACGGTGGCGTGGGGGGGGCCATTTGGGGGGGTGAGGTCGGGGGTTTGTGAGGTTGTGAGGGGCGTTCAGGAGCGACTCGGGTGCGGCAGGGCTGAAACCGCGGGTCGGTCACGGGCCACGAGGCAGAGGGGGCGGAGGGGGAGGAGGGGCGGAGAGGTTTACGCTGATGTGTTCTGGCAGCGTGGGCTTTTTCCAACAGCCCCCCCCCCCCCCCCTCCCACTCCAAACACCCCACCACCACGAACCTCCCACCCCAAACCCCCACCCCCACTCTACCCCATATACATACACATGCTGACCCCCCCCACCCCCCGCTCCCTCCCCTCCCCTCCCCTACCCTCCTCCAGCCCCTCCTCCCTGGCTGGGATGGGCTGCTGTTGTAAATGGTGAGATTAAGTAAAGTTATGGAGCGTCACCTCTTTGTTACAGATCACTTCATGCTGTTTCACAGAGTAAACAAGCGTTGCGCTGCCTAATCCTGCCTGATGAGCAACAAACTAAAGCAATGACAGGGGAGAATATCCTTTAGACCGAGGGAGGGAGGGAGGGAGGGAGGGAGGGAGGGTGGGAGGGAGGGGGGGGGTCATCTTTCCTTTACTTCATTATTTCCTTTCAAAAGGACTATGAAGTGAGGCTGGAGATACTAAAGGGAAAGGTTGGCGTCCTTACTGCGTTTAGACGAGATTTGGCTCTGCTGCTGGCCACTGAAACTGTGGTGGGGTTGTACCACTGACTCCTCCTAGTGACCACATGAAATAAAATTTAAAAAACACCCCCCCTCCTCCCTCTTGTCTGCTAAAGAGAGGAAACTTTAGCGACATCCTGTTTGTGTGTGTGTGTGTGTGTGCCTGTGTGTGTGTGTGTGTGTGTGTGTGTGTGTGTGTGTGTGTGTGTGTGTGTGTGTGTGTGTGGGTGGTAAAGACACAGTTCTATAAAGGGAAGGCATGTTAATATGATCCTCACACCAGACCAAGGGGCTGGAGATAAGAGTCAGGAGTGAAGGATTATGGGTACCAAAAAGGTACTGCTGACAGATACACCTCTACTATCATACTACATACTACATACATACACACAGACATGTCCTAGTCCCTTCACCTCATTCCTAACCCTACAGTATGTATGTATGTATGTATGTATGTATGTATGTATGTACACTCACCAAACACTTTATTAGGAACACTATACTAATACTGGGTAGGGCCTCCCTTTGCTCTCAAAACAGCCTCAATTCTTCGTGGCATTGATTCCACAAGATGTTGGAAACATTCCTTTGAGATTCTGGTCCATGATGACATGATTGCATCACGCAATTCCTGCAGGTTTTTCAGGTACACTTTCAAGCTGTGAATCTCCCGTTCTACCACATACCAAAGGTGTTCTATTGGATTCAGGTCCGGTGACTGGGAAGGCCACTGAAGAACACTGAACTCATTGTCATGTTCATGAAACCAGTTTGAGATGACTTTTGCGTTGTGACATGGTGCATTATTATGCTGGAAGTAGCCATTAGAAGATGGGTAAATTGTGGCCATGAAGGGATGCACATGGTCAGCAACAATACTCAAATAGGCTGTGGCATTCAAGCGATGATTGGTTGGTACTAAGTGTTAAGTAAATGTATGTATGTATGTATGTATGTATGTATGTATGTATGTATGTATGTATCTAAGTATGTGCAACGAAGATGGACAGACAGAAGAAGAGGGAACAGAGAACGATACAGGGGTTATGATGTCACAGGGTCACAAGGACCTCACCATTGCCATGACAGCCCGGAGGGCCATGTTGTAAAATGGCTATCAGGAGCTGGTTTCCCAGCTATATATACACGCACACGTCCTCCACACTAGGCCGTCAAAGACACACTTGTTGGAGGGAGAACTTGGTCTTTCAGGAGGGCGATTGGGATGTGACACGGGCATGACTCGGTTAACCCTCAGAGAAAAACAGTTACTGTAGACAACAATGCTAGTCTATTCTACGTCAAGCAGGGTTAGGGAGGTCGATGATTGGAAACCACCCTGGTTGAGAAAAAAGAAAAGAAAATAGTAATCTTCTAAATTCTTCATTTGGAAGTGAAAGTCCCTCCTGGAGGACCCTAGTCTTGATGCAGAGAGAGGACTGTTATTGTGTTGTAGTGCTGCTATCTGAACAGCTAAGCTGACCATGGCAAAACTCACTGTAGGAACAGTCATGCCTTTGGGGTGGTAATCAACGTGAGATTAGAACTGGCAAGGGAGATGGAAAGGGGTGATAACATGGGGTTCAGGGTCAATGACCTGCTCTAAGGTGTTTCTGTGTGTGTGTGTGTGTGTGTGTGTGTGTGTGTGTGTGTGTGTGTGTGTGTGTGTGTGTGTGTGTGTGTGTGTGTGTGTGTGTGTGTGCGTGTGTGCGGGGCATGCGGGCATGTGTGTGTGCGTATGTTTGCATGCATGCGTGTGTGTGTGTGTGTGTGTGTGTGTGTGTGTGTGTATGTGTGTGTGTGTGTGTGTGTGCGCGTGTGCGTGCATGTGAGATTAAGTGGGAGTATAGTGTTTATCTGCCCTCTTTCTCTCTCTGTTTGGAAACTCTGGATGAAAACAGAGTTCCCACCACATGAGGAAAAGCAATGTCACTTTCAGCAGAGGTGCCCGTGCTACTAAATTAACATTGTCCGAATGTGTGTGTGTGTGTGTGTGTGTGTGTGTGTGTGTGTGTGTGCCCCCGCCACACAATTACAGTCATTTGAGTGGCTGCCTTTGTACACATACTGCCCCTCCAGCAAGGAGGAATCCAACCTAAAAGATTGCCATTATATAATGGCGTCATATATCTGCAGGCTTGTATATCTGCTGCAGTGAAACCAGCCGGACCAGACACTGACATTGTGTATAAGAGAGGAGGAAAGAGAGAGGGGGGAGGGGGGGGGGGAGGAGGAGGAGGAGGAGGAGGAGGAGGGTGAAGAGGAGTTCCAGAGAAGGATTCAGGGTTGCAGGGACTGCAGATCGTCGGCTGGCATCCCAAACGTTGTCTCCTTGACAGCAGGACTGTGTGTGAGAGTGAGGGAGGAGGAGGAGAGGAGGAGGAGAAGAGAAGGGGGGAAAAGAAGAGGAGGAGGAGGAGGAGGAGGAGAGAAGACATGACCAAAACAGGTATTCTCATCCCAGTGGAGGAGGTAGATTGTTATTGGCATCTGTGTGGCACGCCGGATGAGATGCCAGATAACTTTCTCGTATCGCTGCCGCCATCTTTTTTTCCACGTTCCAAGATCCTGGCTCGCTCAATAGCCGATGATCATCATTGATGTTATTTTCATTTTTTCTACAGTGTTCATTTGTTATCTACCGTGTTTACATTTTTACATTTGTAGCATTTAGCAGACACCTTTAACCAAAGCAACTTACAACAAATACATTTGTTTAAGTAAGTGAATCATCTATCAGTCATTATAAGATAAAATAATCAATGCTCAGACCAGGGGCCATAGGCAGTCACGATGCTAGAAGTTTAAAAAATATATATATATATTTATATATATATATATATATTTTTTTTTATTTAATTTTATTAACAGGAAAGAAACTTGTACAGGGGGGTAGTGGGGGTGAAGAGGTCTTTAGGAGGGACCGTTAAGAGGACCGTTAAGAAGGAGTTACCGTGTAACTCTAAAACTCTTTTTACTGAGAAAAAACAAATAATGGCATCACACACTGCAGAGAACACACGGTTGCATATTAAATGATGACTGTGGTTCACATCAAGGCATTTTTCTAAACTTCTCTGAGCTGTCATTATTATGTCTTTCATATTTCCTATTTCCTTTTTCTTTCAAGGGATTCTACACATGGATGTATGTGTTTGGTATCATTTTGACATGTTTCTTATAAGCTTTACAAAACAAATTGCAGTCAAAATAGGTAAAGACTACCACTATATAGACAAAATAACTAGTAAACAAACAAAAAATTACAACAAAGAGTAAATAATACCAGTGGAAGTTTTGTCAGAACAGGAATTGTTATTGATCCCTGAATACAATTCCACTTCCCCTTCCGATTCCGAGGAATTCTTCCCACCAGAATAGAGTGCCCAAGCAACCCTGACAGGGAAGCTGGAAGAGGGATGTGAGGAGAGGGGGAGGGAAAGAGGGAGGGAGGGAGGGGGGGGGGAAGGAAGAGGAGGAGGAGACGTAGGAGGAGGAGGAGAGAGAGAGAGGGAGGGAGGAGGGAGGAGGGCAGAGGGGAAACGTTCTCTCGTGATGCCCCTGCTTTTCTTCTTGTGCCCCCTGTGCAGACGAGCATTCTGGTCGTGGGACGGCATCGAGTTCAGACGCTATACTAACCCAACTCACACGGCTGTTGGACTCTGTCTTCAGGAGGGTTGCGCTACAGCACCACTGGTCTCCCACCTCTGTCCGCCACCTTAGCAGACATCTCTCTGCTCCTCCCGCCAGGTCAGCACTCCTACGGGTTCCAGTCCACCGATCCACAGATCTACACTGTAGCTGTTTTAGAAGAGGACCATCTCTCTGAGACCCCCACCACAAAGAAGACAAGGACCCTCACTAGTGACACGCGTCGGCCTCAACAGACATCAGCAGTAGCAACACAGGTAATTTACCTCCGCCTTACTCTCTCTATTGACTACCATCTCACCCTCTGTGGGACATGTACAAAATTAGGGAGGGGGAAACTAGTGACAAGTCTTTGTTCTCTAGGAAACTCTTTTCGATCGGAGCCCAGATCAGCTGGTCTTGTTACAGGGAACCACTGTTCTTGGCTCTAAAGAAACACCGTCCTCAGAGCTGTAACCGGGGGGGAGTCTGTTGGAGGTCGAAAGAAATCGGATGATACAATTCCTCACTCCGTTCCATGCATTACAATGCTGTCCGTCCTCCGATTTTCTACCTCCATCAGCACCCTCCCCTGACTCTAACATTATGTCTCATCTGAAAGACTGTGTGTAAAAAAAACTTCAGAGAGCAGCCAAAGTACTACAGCCGTGGACGTAGCATGTGAGGGTTTTTTAAGAGTGGTATCTTCCAGTAAATAGGTCTCTATTGTACTGTATCCATCACCATGTTGCTGTGCCAAGACCAGTCTAAACACTGCCAACAGCATCAGCAGCAGCAGCAGCAGTGTGTCGGTCGTGTCGGTTGTGTCAGTCGTGTCGGTTGTGACTGGACCCTGAAGGAGCATTATTAGTCCTTAGCCATGAGATCTCAGTGACAGGGATGATGTCCCTAAGAGCACGGACGAGTGATGAGGGGACCTGGTGTGTGTTAGGTGTTCTCTGGAAACTAACACAGGGTAGCAGGCACAATGTGGCTCCCTCTCCTCCACTCCTGCCCCAGTCTCTCTCTCTCTCTCTCTCTCTCTCTCTCTCTCTCTCTCTCTCTCTCTCTCTCTCTCTCTCTCTGTGTGAGTCCAGCTCCTGTCACATAACTTTCACCCAGAGTCTAACTCATTCAACCAGCAGCTTAGGAGACACATATATTTGAACAAATGACTCTGCTGCTCTGCTGATCTCTAAAAGCATGGTGGAGATCATTCAGAACTGAACTGAATGCTCCGAACATCAAACCCATGCCAATCTATATAAAGAAAACAACTTATGCTATGAATAATTGCCTTCATCTTTATGTTCATCTGTCTCCGATTGTACAATGAGGGTTATTCATACGACAGACTGGAACGCTTGATATAAGATTGCATGCATGACTTATGAAAAGATATTGACTTAACACATCAGATGTGTCAAAAGCTCAGAGACTGAGTTGTTCAATGTGAGTCTTTGTGTGTTGTGCTGTACAGTGTGCCTTTGTTACTCATGGATACGCATGCTCTCCAAACATCATGACACAGCACCTTTGCATTAGAGAGTATCTGGTGTCTGTCGACTAGCGGGGCCATGTCAAAACACTGAAACAGAAACATAGGCTTCGGTGTTTTGTTATTAGAAGCTAAACAGAGAGGGGGAACTACAGTGAACCCATTTCCGATCGTCACTAAATGGAGGACAGACAGAGAGATGGACAGACGGACGGACAGAGAGACACAGACACAGACAGACAGACACACAGACACACAGACACAGTCAAACAAGCGCTCATGAGAATCTAATTGAAATAAATATTGATATATCACGGTTAATTAACGCTGTTATAATGATGATGATAGGGCAAAAACTTGAGCTTCACCCCACAGTTTTCACGACAGTCAGAGAGAACTTTTAACTGTCAGAGAGGTTCACTCTGAGAAACATGTGAAGGAACTCTGTCCTCTGTTCTACAGTATGTTAGAAACCATCTGACCATTATAACCATCCATAACACTGTCCTTCGTCCTATGTGAGAAACAATGATCACCTCTCTACCCTCTTCTTCTCATCCTGATGATAAACTATACTACACTATATACTAAGTCAACAGTGAATGCTGATAACTAAACCAGACTAAATGAGTTCAAGACTGCACAATATGACATATAAACTAACTTAAAAAAAAATAAACATTTATTTTTTTTAAATGAGAAAAAATACCATTGAAATAACACGTACAGTAAATATTATTGAAATAACAAATTCACAATCAAAAAATTTGGTCGACAATATTTCCCTCTGCGGGTTTATCTGACTGCAGGGTCTCTGAGTTCGGGGATGCAGTGAAGCCTAATACCATAAGGTTCAACAACAGCGTCTAGCAGGCCTGTGGATGTGTGTGTACACTGGTGGGCATGCGAGGAGCCAGACCTCCATGTAAGGTAGCAGATCACCCTGCTGGCAGAGGGAGGATGGGGGGCTGAGTGATATATAGACCCCTAGGCCTGCTGGCTATAAGTAGCGCCCAGGTGACCCACTCTCTGTGCGTTTGGGGAAGTATTTCTCCCCCCTTTGTGTGTGTGTGTGTGTGTGTGTGTGTGTGTGTGTGTGTGTGTGTGCGTCTGTGTGTGTGTGCGTCTGTGCGTCTGTGTGGACACACTGTGCGTCTGGGTGGACACACACACACACCCAGGGGGTCTATCCCCATCTCACCCCTGATGCCCCTCCACGGATAAACTAAGCCAGCTCATCCTTGATGTTAATCTCAGGGGAGAATCCCAGTACCCATA
Source organism: Argentina silus (assembly GCF_951799395.1). NCBI lineage: Eukaryota > Metazoa > Chordata > Actinopteri > Argentiniformes > Argentinidae > Argentina > Argentina silus. Next base: position 19,833,426 of record NC_139666.1, read on the forward strand.
CGGGAGGGGGACGGCCATTTACACCCTGAGCAGTTGTCGCCACGTAGGTTCAGATGCCTCTCGCCGTGTTCACGTGCAAGTTCAAGGTCAAACCAAAGGTCGATCTTTGTCTAGGTACTACCACTCTGTCGACGATGTCTGAAGTTATTTTAGGGTTCTGCCAGCCAGCTCTCTCTCTCTCTCTCTCTCTCTCTTCCTTTCTTCTATCTCTTTCTCTAATTCTTTATCCATTCCTCTCTTCCACATCCTCTCTCACTTTCTCACCTAGGGAACATATATTCCAGAGAACACCTGTATGACATCTGTGTCAGGTGAAGGGCAGTTTGTCTCACGCGCGTTTGATACCATTCCTCATTCCATTCCATGCATTACGATGAGCCTGTCCTCCGAATTCCACCTCCACCAGCCTCCACTGCCAGGCACGCATGTTAAAACCAACACAGCAACCAGGCCCCTGCATACTTGCAGCTTGGGTGTCACATACCAGACTTATCCATTCCCCTACCTGCCTGCCCATCTGCCTGCTTGCCTGCCTGCCTGCCTGTCTGTCTGTCTGTCTGTCTGTCTGTCTGTCTGTCTGTCTGCCTGTCTGCCTGTCTGCCTGCCTGTCTGTCTGCCTGCCCGCCCGTCTACCTGCCTGTCTGTCTGCCTGCCTGTCTGTCTGCCCGCCTGCCTGTCTGTCTGCCTGTCTGCCTAAAGTGAACACTGTTGCAAACAGTCAGCCTATGTGTTGTTTCTATAGCCACACACCAGCCGACCTGTACAGATGTACGTCAATGATACAGAACTACATACAAAAACAAGCCCTCTGTGCACTTCAGAGGCATACAATCGAATATTCTTCATATCCAAAACATCAACAAAAATATTTTTAAAACAAAAGAAAAGAATACACTGTATATATTACATTTCTACACAACACGTGTTGTTTTCTTTTTGTCTTTTCGCCACGGCCATTTATTGCAGTCATGGTAACAGACTTGCCAATAAACCATAATCCTAAATCCTCCGTAAACATACACATAAAACCAACAGGACATCACACTTAGACCTGGCTTATACCACCTGACGAATCAACCCCTTTCAAACATAAATAACGATATTCATATGTACCGAATGCATTACAGCATATACAATACAGTACCTTATTTATGGGCTCAGTGTAAATATGTACCATAGCTTGGTAAACTGCATTGTAAACCTATAGGCCTAGGGTAAGTGTCTGCTGGTCTAAAACATGCTGTGAGCTCTCACTGGTGAGAGGTCACAGTCTAGGGGGAGGGAGGAAGGGAGGCAGGGAGGGATGGATGGAGGGAGGGAGTAAATATAAATCAACCCTGCCCCCTGTTGTCCCTGTCTGGTGGATACTCAGAGAGGAGACGGGTGAAAGAGGGTGAGAGAGACGGGTCAGAGAGGGGAGACAGGTAAGAGATGGGTGAGACAGGAGAAGGGTGAGAGAGGAGAAGGGTGAGAGAGGAGAAGGGTGAGAGGGGTGAGAGAGGAGAAGGGTGAGAGGAGAAGGGTGAGAGGGGTGAGAGAGGAGAGGGGTGAGAGAGGAGAGGGGTGAGAGAGGAGAAGGGTGAGACAGGAGAAGAGTGAGAGAGGAGAAGGGTGAGAGAGGAGAGGGGTGAGAGAGGAGAAGGGTGAGAGAGGAGAAGGGTGAGAGAGGAGAAGGGTGAGAGAGGAGAGGGGTGAGAGAGGAGAAGGGTGAGAGAGGAGAAGGGTGAGAGGGTGAGAGAGGAGAAGAGTGAGAGAGGAGAAGGGTGAGAGAGGAGAAGGGTGAGAGAGGAGAAGGGTGAGAGGGGTGAAAGAGGAGAAGGGTGAGAGAGGAGAAGGGTGAGAGAGGAGAAGGGTGAGAGAGGTGAGAGAGGAGAGGGGTGAGAGAGGAGAAGGGTGAGAGAGGAGAAGGGTGAGAGAGGAGAGGGGTGAGAGAGGTCTGTGATCTTAGAAGAGGATTGGACGAGAGGGTGGCGACAAGACCTCTGTAGGAAAACGTTCTTCTTCCGCCAATTTTGCATTTGTACTTTATGAGTCAATAACCTTGTGAAGCATCGTAGCACAGTAATTACTGAGGATGTATACAGTTCATGTACATAGTCTTATATTACATGGGGAAGGGGTCCATTTCTATTTATGTTACAACGGCATACCATGGTGAGCTTGGCTAAGGTAACCACAGGTAGCAACAGGTCAAAGGTCACGCCATAAGATGTCTGTCGCTCCCCGCCGACAGACTCCGCCAGCTTCGCCATGGTGGCACAGAGTCAGGGAACGCAGAGAGAGAGCGAGGCTGGCATTACCATCCTAAATGCCACCTTACGTAAGTCCAAGGCACTGAAACACTTGTCACAAGTCAGAGAACAGTCAAGTCAGAGAACAGTCAAACAATCCATAAACCCGTTGAGCAGTCCCATGAATGGGCCGATGTCTAACCCTAACCCACCCCCCCCACACGGGCCGTGGAACTGCCCTCTAAGGCAATGCTCTGGGAGGCCGGGGCTGCAGCACACAGAGGTGTCGGAGGGGGATTTATTGTTGTTGTGTTGCTGTGTCGAGAGGGAGCACACAGCATTCATTCCAGTGGCTTTGTTAGGGTGCCGAGGCCTGTGGAGAGCGCTAGGAGGCTAGTCACCACACAGTCATGCTGCTCGCTAGCCCCCGACGGCCCTCTGGGGCCTGGCTGCTCTCCAGGCAGGGCCAGCTCAGAGTCCGTCTTTGTTTATTGGGAATGCAATATCTCTAGTGTATATCTCTAAAACTTTACTCTACTGTACAGACCCCCACACACACTGAGTGACAGACCCCCACACACACTGAGTGACAGACCCCCACACACACTGAGTTACAGACCCCCTCACACACAGCCAGCCTCACTTAATGCAAAGAGTACTGACAACCTCCCCCCTGTCTAAACACATATACTGTAGGATATGTTAACAACATTAGCTCTCTCTCTCTCTCTCTCTCTCTCTCTCTCTCTCTCTCTCTCTCTCTCTCTCTCTCTCTCTCTCTCTCTCTCTCTCTCTCTCTCTCTCTCTCTCTCTCTCTCTCTCTCTCTCTCTCTCTCTCTCTCTCTCTCTCTAACACACACACACACACACAGGCCATCCCCTGGACTCTGATCAACGTCAAAGAGACATATCTAAGGGGTGTGCAATGCCCAGTTGTGCGCAGTGTGAAATGCCGCCTAGCCAACGTGTCCATTACTCTGGGACAGATATTATAAACAAATATGACAAATATGACAGTTATGACGTTGTACAGGCGATCCATAGTGCTTACCAGAGGGTACAGGGTACTGTCTATTACAGTAAATCCATAGTTATTGTCGGGGCATCCAGGAATTGCACTAAAAGAGCTTAGATGTGACGGACAACGAGCTTAGATGTGACAGGCAGTCTGGGCATTTCACTGGAGTATTTTAAGGAATACACAGACAGACACAGACACACACACACACACACACACACACACACGGAGACACACACACACACACACACACACACACACACACAGAGACACACACACACACACGGAGACACACACACACGGAGACACACACACACACACACACACGCACCAACTATAATTCCTGTTATTTGAAATGAATAGAGAATTGTTGCTCTGAGCTAACCTCTCCTCCTCCTTCATCCGCACTTCCTCCTTCGTCTCTATGTTTCATTGCTAATGACTTAGGCCGCTTCCCAACCTGGAACTCTTAAGAAAGAGATTTCCTTTTAAGTGCTTTGTCCCTCGGAAATCATATTGTTTAAGATAACTTCCTGTGAGAAAGCGGCAGGAAGGAGAGGAAGGCAGACAGAGACAGAGGCTCTCAGCCTCTCCAAGCGATGGAGATTTCCTCTCCGCTGCAATTTCTCAGCATAGCAAAGATTCCGTTCCCACCATGGACCCTGTGTGTGTGTGTGTGTGTGTGTGTGTGTGTGTGTGTGTGTGTGTGTGTGTGTGTGTGTGTGTGTGTGTGTGTGTGTGTGTGTCTGTACAGACTGACAGAGTAATTACTGCAGGTCTATGACCCTCTGCCCCTACCCCTTATCCCCTGTACCCTCTGACCCAGTCAACAGAGAACCGTCCAATAAGATGAAGTCTGAGACGTCACATCAACAAAGTCAACCAATGACATCGAGAGCTGAGACTCTGAGATAATACCTCATGTTGTACCCTATTAGCATCATTAGGTGGTATCAGTTTACTCTTTTACATTTAATTGCCAAATAAAACACAGAGTTAGTGGGAGGTTCAAAGCACATACGGCTCCCATCTCCAAACCCCAGAAATGGATCTATCGATTTAAGTGGAGAGTCTGACTTAGTGAGACTCATTTATTTAACCTTTTTATCCAGGTTAGTCTCACCGAGATAAAATCTATTTTTCAAGAGAGACCTGGTCAGACACACACTCTCATAACTGACTGTTATCAGATAGGCTGACATCACCTCTTTGTCTGAACAGGACAGATTTATTAAACATGACAGTTCTCTATGTAAACCCAAAAATGTTTGCTCCTCCGGGGCGAGACAGACAGTCTGAGGGGTCTCCTATAAACAGGTGAGGAGGGTCTTTTGTCTGCCCCGCCTGGTAGGAACACAGCTGTTTTAGCGTGAACCTCCTGTCATTGTGGCTGGCCTCCTACTCCCTTCCTCTGACCTGGTCCTCAGCCCTTTGTGCTTGGCTGTGTACACACATTAACCGATGCCAGTCCAACATCATACACATGTAAGGGAAGCTGGGTGTTGCTTTGATGATGTTCTGTTCTGGCTGTGATTTTTTAACAAGGAGACCCTCTGGCTCTATAAAAACCCAACTAATAAGGTCAAATCTCAGAGTTCTTGCAATGACTTCACAGGTGGGCATTCAAGGGCATGTCCTTTTGAGAGAGTTAGAGCTTGGATAACTTTCCGATGTATCAGTGGCCTGGATGATCTCAAGGCCTGGATGAAGAGTGCAATAGTTTCCCCTTCTCTGTTTTCATTGTGGTGGTTTTTCCACTGCCCCAGTCTCTCTGACCCCCCCCTCTCCCCACCACCCTTGCCTCTGCCCCCCCTCCCTTCCCTAAATCACCCTTCGCCTGTGAGGATAAGAGCACTGTGCCTCCAGACCCACTGAGTTTCCATCCTACAAACACAGAGAGAAAGAGAGAGACAGAGACACAGAGAGAGAGAGGGGGGGGGGGTTGATGTACAGTCAACCCTCTCGTGGTCATGGTCATTTCACAGCGAGGGTGAGAGAGAGATTAGATAGAGCTGAGTGTCATCGTCAGCCAGACGTTGTCACCTCTCCACTCCTGTACAAGTCTTTACTGGCTCCACTTCACGGATATTAAACACACTCACACAACAGCAAACCTCCATGGATTACATTGAAAAGGAAATGAAAGAAGGTAAGATTAGTGTGAGTGTGTGTGTATGTGTATGTGTGTGTGCGTGTTTGGATGTGTGTTTATGGGTATAAATATGTGTGCTAAGTTTGAGTATCTGCTGCCATATCTTACTTTCCACCTGTCAAGCATCAGTAGTCCATTGATGTCAATGCTGTTGACGAACTCTTCAGGCTTCATCACTTCTTATAGAAATGTGATCTTTTCTCTGAGCTTTACAAAGAACCACAGCAGCGAATCGAAAAGTGTAACATAAGGTGGAAAAACCTGATAAGCTGTTTATTTGCTCCTTCATTCATTCTACAACACATTTGTCACTCATTGCCATAGTAAATCCTACTCTGGGTATATATTTAGATGGCTGAGTGTCTAATGTCTCTCATTGTGGACTGATGGATTTGTTTAACCCTTCGAGGATGGGGGCATTTATGACACCATGTACTGTCGAGCTGTCTGGTGAGATGCCTTGTAAGGGCATTCATTGCTGACACAGGCCAGCCTGTCACTGCCAACTGGTCTCACCCTAACTCTTACTGAGAAAGGGGTCACACACACACATGCACTCACACACACACACACACACACACACACACTCGCACTCGCACTCACACTCACACACTTAAATATAGTCAGATACAAGGGTGTAGGAGAGATGGTTCAGGGAGATGGAATGTGTGGAGAGAGAGAGGACATCAAAGGCATTCACTTCAATTAAGCAACGCAATCATGGTGACTGAGGACAGTTGCTTGGTGCTCTGGGAAAGATGAGAGAGATTGTCCAGTCCAGGGCATTGTCCTTATCCTGGCCCCATGGCCCTTCACCCTCTACGTCACACAGTATCTGGGTTGAGATATATCAGGAATAGCAACAACAACATTCAACTATATCATTTTTTTTAAACAATCCCACTATTTACTTTCTTCAGCTTTAAAACATTCCGTGTGTGTGTGTGTGTGTGTGTGTGTGTGTGTGTGTGTGTGTGTGTGTGTGTGTGTGTGTGTGTGTCGTGGGAAAAGCTTAGTTCTCAGGCCATGTGTGCTGTCCCCAGGCATATCATAGGCAGGCAGCGAAAGCTATTTATACATGCATGCCACACACACTGGTCATCCTACCGTCAAGGTCATGGACAATCTGGTCTGTCACGGTTAATCTTGATTAAAAAATCAAAATGTCCCTCTCTTTTCTCTCCATTCTTTTATTCTGCCCCCCCCCCCCTCTTTTCTGTTTCTCCTCTCACCTACCTTATGTTGTCCTTACCTCTTTGCCCCCCCCCCCCCCGCCCCCTCTCTCTCTCTCTCTCTACCTCCTCCCCTCCTCTCTCAGGTGTGTGTGTGTGCAGCAGTGAGTCGTGATGGGGGACTGGAGCTTGCTGGGGAACTTCCTGGAGGAGGTTCAGGAACATTCCACGTCGGTGGGGAAGGTGTGGCTGACCGTCCTATTCATCTTCCGCATCCTGGTGCTGGGCACCGCCGCCGAGTCGTCCTGGGGCGACGAGCAGAGCGACTTCCTCTGCGACACGCAGCAGCCCGGTTGCACCAACGTGTGTTACGACAGCGCCTTCCCCATCGCGCACATCCGCTACTGGGTCCTGCAGATCGTCTTTGTGTCCACGCCGTCTCTCATCTACATGGGCCACGCCATGCACACGGTCCGGCGGGAGGAGAAACGCAAGAGGAAGGAGCAGGAGGCCAGGGATGGGACGAGGGAGGAAGGGGAGGACTCGGACGGGGAGAAGGAGTACCTCCAACAGAAGGACGTCGGGGCGTCCGAGGTGCCGGGGCGGGTTCGCCTGAAGGGGGCGCTGTTGCAGACGTACATCCTCAGCATCCTGATCCGCACGGTGATGGAGGTGACCTTCATCGTGGTGCAGTACATGATCTACGGAGTCTTCCTCCGGGCGCTGTACCACTGCAAGGCCTGGCCCTGCCCCAACCCGGTCAACTGCTACATGTCCCGGCCCACTGAGAAGAACGTGTTCATCGTCTTCATGCTGGTGGTGGCCGGCGTCTCCCTGCTGCTCTCTATGGTCGAGCTCTACCACCTGGGCTACCGGCGTGTTAGGAAGAGCCTTCGCAGACGGACCCTGAAGAAGAACGCCCAGAGGACGGTGGCCATCGCTGTCCCCAGGGACCCGGACAGCCCTCCCCGCCCCGCCGCCTCCTGTACCCCTCCTCCCGATTTCAACCAGTGCCTGGCCTCGCCGGGGACCATGACCCCGTTGTCCTCCATGCCCTCTCACCCCTTCAACAACCGGATGGCCCACCAGCAGAACTCGGCCAACATGGCCACCGAGCGCCACCACAGCCACGGCGACCTGGAGGGCGAGGGCGGGTTCCTGAGGATGAGCTACAGCCACCCGACCGTGGAGGTGCCCAACGAGTGCTCGCTGCCGTCTCTGCTGCACGCCGGCTACACCAAGGACAAACGACGCCTCAGCAAGACCAGCGGGACCAGCAGCCGGGTCCGGGCGGACGACCTGGCTGTGTAGAACCACGACCAACAACCAGAGAGAGGAGCTGAGAAGGGGAGAGGACAGCTGGCATGACCCTGAGAGAGAGAGACCCCAGTTAGAGAGGGGAGAGGCCCCAGTTAGAGATGGGAAAGACCCCAGTTTGAGAGGGGGGGAGGCCCCAGTTAGAGATGGGAAAGACCCCAGTTTGAGAGGCGGGGAGGCCCCAGTTAGAGATGGGAAAGACCCCAGTTTGAGAGGGGGGGAGACCCCAGTTAGAGATGGGAAAGACCCCAGTTAGAGAGGGGAGAGCAGGCTGGACCTTGAGAAAGCTAGAGGGGAGTAGGCTGGACAAAGACACAGGTAGAGAGGAACAGGCTGACCATGTAGACACAGGGCTACAAGTCTGTTTACCCCTAGAGAAGGGCTCCTGTCAGGGGAGAACAGGTTGACCATGGAAACCCAAGAGAAGCAGCCCAAACAGGGGACACTGTCTGTGGGGGGATTGCCTGGGGCTCCTAATGCACAAAAGAGAGAAAGAGACTGAGCTCTGTGCCTATGTGAATGAAGTAAAATCAAAACAATAAGTGGGCTGTCTAGTCTTGAAAAAAATTTACATTCTGACTGTGATTTTAAAAAACAAAAGAAAATGACCTTCACTACATGGAAAAGCCTTGAAATACCTGACAATTGCACAATGTAAGTTTTTGATGTTTTGTAGATTAAATAATTAAAGTAGTATAATAAACATCCACATTCAGTAGCCTAAGCCATAACTGTCCCACTGTCTATCCAGCTGTCCTTATCCAAACACACCCACAGGGGTGTGACTAAACACTGTTGCCCCCTGATCCATTGCATGCAATGGACGGAGGCTAACTGCAGCTGTCATGTGGTCTGGAAATTGAAATTGAAATTGTAACACATGACACCCTAATGCAATCCATCATGGACGATATCAGCTTCTAATAGCAGGAGCAACTGTTATCGCTATGTTTAAATCCTGATGCAAGAACTAAACACATTTCCCGCAACAGGGAACAGGTTCAGTGTTACATTTTCGTAGGCTGTGTTACGTATGTACTCGGGGTACAGATTGGTGGAACTATGACGCTTATAAAGTGCCTTTGATAATGATAAATAAACAACACTAGGGTCAAACTCAACAACGTCTTTCAGTCTCAGCTGATATTTTTGAATCTCTAACCAATTTCTTTTGAAAGCAATTATGTCGAAATAAAAAATACTTTACCTTGAATCAAGGCCAGGCACAAGCTTGAAAATGTTGATTGTTCGTAAATCTGTGATTGTCATTTCAACCACTAGGTGGCGCCATTTTCCTTTGGACTTTTAAAACAGCCTAGCTCCTCTTCAACATCTCCTACATTGATTGTCATATCTTAGCAATAAACCGTTTTTTGTTTTAATATTTGATATATGAAGTTGATATACTATTGCTGTTTTACATGTTTATCTTTGTTTAATATAATATTGTTGTAAACATAATTTGTTTTACTGTACAATCAAATAACTCATAACTCATAAGATTTTGCACTATCTGTGTCATGCAGAGGAGGCTGGTTGAGGTAGAAAGCTCATTGTAATGTGTGTTTGATACCATTCCTCATTCTGTTCCATGCATTACCATGAGCCCGTCCTCCCGATTTCCGCCTCCACCAGCCTCCCCTGGTGTCATGGCCCTCATCATATCACATTTCACTTGAGAAACCACCTTACAGCAATAGTCTCTTGGAATGCCTTCAGACAACACTACAATGTAAAATATACAATACATATATATCACTGGTTGATGTTGCTCATTCTGTTTCTGTAAAGACTGAAATAAAACTCCTGTTTAATGAATCTCTCCTTGATTTTGAGCCCGCAAAAGATTAGATTAGATTAGATTCAACTTTATTGTCATTGTGCAGAGTACAAGTACAGAGACAACGAAATGCAGTTAGCGTCTAACCAGAAGTGCAAAATAGCAGAAAGTGCAATGAACAGTGTTTGCAGGTAGTGCAATATATGATCAGTAGTAGTGCAGTATAATATAGCAGTGCAGTATAGCAGTATATGAGTACAGTAGCATTATAGCAGAATAAATAGTTACAGTATGAACAGTGTAGCAGCATATGAGCTGTATGGGTAATGCAGTCTAGCAGTATATATGTATTAACAGTAGCATGAGGTAGATAGCAGAATAAATATAAATATGAATATGGAATGCCGTATAAACAGTATAAACAGGTATGTACAGTATGTGCAGTAGTATTAAAGAAAATATAAGGATATGTGCATTATGTGCAGTATGAACAGTATGGACAGGTATGTACAGAAGAGCAGTGGTATGAGTAAGAGCAGGGGAGGGGAGGGGAGTAATAGTGCAATAGTGCAATTGTCCGGGGGGGGGGGGGGGGGGGGGGGTTGCAGGGGTAGTAGGTTGTCAGGTCGGTGCAGTGTTCGAGTTCAGTAGGGTGACAGCCGCAGGGAAGAAGCTGCCTCTGAACCTACTGGTTCGGGTGCGGAGAGACCTGTAGCGCCTCCCGGAGGGGAGTGGGGTGAAAAGTCTATGGTTGGGGTGAGAGATGTCCTTGACGATGCTGCGTGCCTTACGCAAGCATCGTTTGCCCTGGACAGCCTCGATGGAGGGGAGTGAGGAACCGGTGATGCGTTGGGCAGTTTTCACCACCCTCTGCAGTGCTTTCCGGTCCGATGCCGAGCAGTTGCCATACCATACTGTGACACAGTAGGTAAGGATACTCTCGATGGTGCAGTGGTAGAAATTCACCAGGATCTGAGGAGACAGATGGACCTTCTTTAGTCTCCTCAGGAAGAAGAGACGCTGGTGAGCCTTCTTTATCAGGGTGGAGGTGTTGAGGGTCCAGGAGAGGTCCTCAGAGATGTGGACACCCAGAAACTTGAAGCTGGTGACTCGCTCCACCTCAGTCTCGTTGATGAGGATGGGGGTGTGTGCGCCAGCTTTAGACTTCCTGAAGTCCACAATGAGTTCTTTGGTCTTCTTGGTGTTGAGAGCCAGGTTATTGTCGTTGCACCACACTGTTAGGTGCTGTACCTCCTCCCTGTAGGCCGACTCATCGTTGTTGCTGATGAGACCGATCACCGTTGTGTCGTCTGCAAACTTAACAATGGTGTTTGAGCCATGTACAGGTGTGCAGTCGTAGGTGAAGAGGGAGTAAAGGAGGGGGCTCAGCACACAGCCTTGTGGAACGCCGGTGTTCAGGATGAGGGTTGAGGAGGTGTGGTTGTGAAGCCTAACAGACTGCGGCCTGTTGGTCAGGAAGTCTAGAATCCAGTTGCAGAGGGAGGGGTTGATGCCCAGTTGCCTGAGTTTGGAGATCAGTTTGGAGGGGATGATGGTGTTGAATGCTGAGCTGAAGTCAATAAACAGCATTCTCACATAAGAGTTAGTCTTGTCGAGGTGGGACAGGGCGGAGTGAAGTGCCGTCGAAATGGCATCCTCTGTACTCCTGTTCTGCCGGTAGGCGAATTGAAAGGGGTCCAGTGTGGGTGGTAGGCAGGTCTTGAGTTGGGCTAAGACCAGCCTCTCGAAGCACTTCATGATGATGGGCGTGAGTGCCACTGGTCGGAAGTCATTTAAGCTCGTTGCAGTGGAGTGTTTTGGCACCGGCACGATGGAGGTGGTTTTGAAGCACGCGGGGACAGCTGCTTGGGCTAGGGACAGGTTGAATATGTCAGTCCAAACCTTAGTCAGCTGCACAGCGCAGGCCCTGAGGACGCGTCCGGGAATCCCATCAGGACCAGCAGCCTTGCGTGCGTTAGTCCTGCTCAGTGCCGCACACACGTCGGTGGGAGATAGAGTGAGGGGCTGGTGATCCGCAGGGAGCACAGCCTTGATGGCCACCTCCTTGTTGTCCCTGTCAAAGCGGCCGTAGAAGTGGTTCAGCTCATCAGGGAGGGAGGCGTCAACGGAGAGGGGTGAGGTGTTAGTTGTTTTGTAGTCTGTGATGGCCTGGATGCCCTGCCACATGCGTCGGGGGTCAGAGTTGTTTCTGAAGTGATCCTCTATCCTCAGCTTGTGGTTGTGCTTGGCCTTTTTGATGCCCCTCTGCAGATTAGCCCTGGATGAGCTATAGGCCCGAGCATCCCCTGATCTGAAGGCAATGTCGCGTGCCTTCAGCAGGAGTCGGACCTCACTGTTCATCCATGGCTTCTGATTAGGGAAAGTGGTGATCCGCTTGAGTGTGGTGACACTGCTGATGTTGGAATTGATGTAGTCCAAAACAGATGAGGCATATGAATCAATGTCCGTGTGGGAGTCGTGGGTGGCCTGAGTGGCAAACACACCCCAGTCAGTGTTTCCAAAACGCTGCTGGAGCGCTGAGTCAGCTCCCTCTGGCCAGACCTTGACTGTCCTCACTGTAGGTTTCACTCGTTTGATGAGTGCTGAGTACTTGGGCAGTAGGAACAATGAGAGGTGGTCTGATTGACCTAGGTGGGGGAGGGGAACGGCTTTGTACGCCTCAGCCATGCTGGTGTATACTTGGTCCAATGTCCTGTCTCCTCTGGTGGGGCATGAGACATTTCGGTGGAATTTGGGCAGTACAGTCTTTAGGTTGGAGTGATTGAAGTCACCCGCGACAATGAAGGCTGCCTCGGGATGCAGAGTCTGTTGTTTGCTAATGGCAGCATGCAGTTCTTTCATAGCAATCTTAGCATTAGCATCCGGGGGGATATAGGCTGCCGCGATAACAGTAGACGTGAACTCTCTGGGCAGATAGAAAGGTCTACACTTAACCATGAGAAACTCCAGGTTAGCTGAGCAGTGACTCTCGGTGATGGTAGTGTCCGTGCACCACGTCTTGTTAACATAAATGCACAAACCTCCACCTCTGGTCTTACCGGAGTCGCCTGCTGTTCTGTCTGCTCGGAGAACGCAGCGCCCTGCTAGCTCGATAGCGTTGTCGGGAACCTCGCTGTTGAGCCAGGTTTCAGTGAAAACCATGATGTTACAGTCCATAATCCATTTGTGGGTGGTGATCCGCAGCCGCAGTTCATCCATCTTGTTTGCCAGGGAACGAACATTAGCAAGGAAAAGGCTAGGTAGTGAGAGTCGGTGTGGGGTTAGCTTTAGCCTAGCTCTCAGCCCACCTCGGCTCCCTCGCCTGTGTTTTCTTTTCCGAGCCGGTCTGGGGCCTCTTCCGGTCGGTGTAGCGGAGTTAGCTGGACCCGCTGTTTTGCTAATCTCGGGTATATCGGGTATATCGTCGATAAAGATGACTGGAGTGCCGGAACCGATGTCCAGAAGTTCTTGTCGGCTGTACGATATGTACGCTAAACTGTTTTTAGCGAGAATACTTAAGATAAACAAGCAAATAACTACTAGTTCGCAAACTCTGGAGAGACACTGAGCGTCGCGATGCATGCGCGCCGCCATCTTGGTCTAGTCAAAAGACACCGCCAATTAAATAATTAACCCAGACTCATCATCATCATCATTGGTTGCATGTCCATACATTGCGTGTGATAGTTATTATGTACAATATATATACATTTACATCATTTACACAGATATATAGAGATATTATCATGATGATGATGATGATGATGATGATGATGATGATGATGATGATGCCAAGATAAGAGTTCGGGTTGCATGGGTCTGGGCGGTAAAACCATATACTTTTATTGGGTCAAACCTTTAACTGGAGTCCACTGGCGAGTGAATTTATGGAAACTAATTCGTTTTCAATTCACCTTTGGCAGGCGTCTCGTAGATCCAGGATTCATACAGAATTGTAACGGTATGATAATTTTAGGTGCGCTTCACATCGGAGACTTACGGTAAAGAGTAGACCAGAGAGAGGCAGCATTTTCGGGAAAAGTAGTTTCCCATAGCCAGTTATTAGACGGATCACACCAGAAAAGACTACATGTTCCAAAAGCCTTTTGTCTTCAGCCGGTGTCGTGTTTTTAAAATAGCAGCCTTTTGCCGATCGGGAATGATTTTAATCTAAAAAGTTGCTCCACTGCCTTATAAAAGTAAGTACATTGAGTTCATCATTATGTATCAGAGTCATAGACAATGCACGCTGAAATCAATTTATCAATGATAAATTAATATTTTGACATTTGACACTAAATATTGGATCTCATCTTCATGGATCAGATATGTACGTTAGCTTGCCAAGCTAGCTAGTCTAGCCTAGGCTAGTAGGGCGAATGCACGTGAATAGTGATAGTTTGACAGCTAGCTAGAGCAATAGAGAGGTGGCTAACTAGATATCTTAGTTGACCGTTTTGTTCCGCTACTTCGCCAGCCAGTTAAAGCCAGAAATGTAGCTAGTTTAACGGATCTTTCTTGGCAGCGAAGACATGAGGAATTTATGGACCAAAGCTGGTGTTCTGGGCTCGGTGTCAGTGTCCATGGCATTCGGCTCGATGTTGTGGTCGCAGAAGAAGGTGGAACCGGTTCGGACGGATTCTAGTCCAGGCCCTGGACACACGAATCTATCTCCATACGATCTCAAACTCGTCCAAGTCCTGTTCCGACACGGAGCTCGCACGCCGCTAAAATCCATACCGGACGTTATGGAGGTGAGTTAACAACACTTCTGTTTCATCAGTAGGAGGATACCTGGACAGATCACCCTGTTTCCCACCTCAGTGACCTCCGCAATGGAGATGAGTGGCTGCTAAAAAACCATGCAGTGTCTATTGTAAAATGTAATGTTATTCCGTCTCTGTTGCTCTACAGGCACAATGGCTGCCAAACCTCCTGGATCCTCCAGCACACACACAGATCAACTATGTGGTGACGGACCTGGAGGGGGGTCCACGGCCACCAGCACCTGTGGAAGACAGCTACAGGACCAACATACTGAATGTAAGTGTGTGTGTGTGTGTGTGTGTGTGTGTGTGTGTGTGTGTGTGTGTGTGTGTGTGTGTGTGTGTGTGTGTGTGTGTGTGGATGGATGGAGAGGACGCGCGTCAATAGGATAGGGAGATAACATCCGACTAAGACGGTAGTAGGAGTAGGCACTTTGATATACTGCTGTAATGGGTTTAAGCTGTCAGGCAGGAAAGCTAAAGCTCACAACATGGACCCCATCCACAAATGTGCCACTTTCACTTCCACTGTGTTCACTGAGAGCCAATCCTGTGGCACCCCTGCAGGGTGGCACATATCCTGGTCAGTTGACTACCGTAGGCATGCAGCAGCTGTACGAGCTGGGGGAGAGGCTCAGGAGGAGGTACATCCAGGACACAGCCTTCCTCGCCCCCACCTTCAACCCAGATGAAGTCTAGTAAGTATCTATAACACATCACTACAATAACATGACATCCAATGAGCGTACACGGGTGGAGGATAGAAATCGGAGGACAGGCTCATTGTAATGCATGAAACGGAATGAGGAATGGCATCAAACGTGTGTATTTTATCTATCCCTTCCAGTGTGCGTTCCACTAACATTGTGAGGACCATAGAGTCTGCCAAGTGCTTGGTAGCAGGGCTGTTCCAGCAAAAGCAGAGAGGTATGTACTGTGTACTGTGGGTGTGCATGCGTGCGTGCGTGAGTACGATCTGCCTGAAGGCTGGATTTGTCTCAGGATGGTGAGAGGGTGACAACAGCCATCCTTTGTGTGTGTGTGTTTGTCATCCACCAGTTGCCCCTTCCTCTGACGTTGTCCTTTCTCTCCTCTCCCGAAGAGATTGTTCCCATTCTGACCACGCAGGCAGAAGCTGAGATCCTGTACCCTAACTACCACGGGTGCAGGCTACTCAAACTCCTCAGCGGGTGAGTGATTTTCCAGGTGGACTTTTCCCTTGAGCCACAGGTCTTAGGTCAGCGCATAACCCTAATTCACACTACAGACTAACCGAGCTGAGCTGAGCTTAGGTTAAACTGAGCTGTACTGGGCTGGCCTGTTTACACTTCCACCACAGTTACTGAAACAGAAAAGGAAGATGGAAATGGAAAATGTCAGAGCCAGCACAATGTGGTTCAGGTCAGCCCCGTATTGTGTAAAGGCCCCTACAGTAGTTCAGTAGTTCAGACATGTGATGGTGAGGGGAAAATAAATTAGACAAGTCAAGTCATTGATTAGTATCTGGACAAAGCATAGGAATTTTCTCTGCACATAAAACCCAAATGATTGTGCCCTTAAAGAACTCGAGAGGCTCGGGGCCTGAACAATTCTGAATGGCTGTGTCTGTGTCTCTGCCGATGTTTATGATTGGCTGACGTCATCTCTCGCTGATTTTTGGGATTGGCCCGGGCTCCTATCTGGCCGATTTTTCTGATTGGCTGTCTCCGTCTCTCCTGTAGCCATCGCTGGGCAGAGTCGTCCACTCTGCCAGACATCGCGGCGGACCTGAGGAGCATCCAGAGTGCTCTGGGCATCGCTGCTCACCAGCGCATCGACTTCATCCTCATCAGGGACGACATGGTGGCCAGAGAGGTGAACACAACGCCACACAGAGAGATACAGTAACACGCATCGAATAACTAACACTCGTTTCATACACACATTTCACTTCACCATTTGCTACCGAGCATAAAATATGATGTCATGCATTGTAATTTCATTTGTGTGTGTGTTATAACAGACCCATGGCCTGCCCTGCCCGCCGGTCCTGGACACCTGGAGGTCGACAGTGGAACAGAGGGCTGTAGACATGATCTGTCACATCTACGAACCCAGCAAGAGGTCAGGCTTTCTGACGGGCAGCAGGTGGAAGGGTGGGGGGGGGGGTCCAGTGGAAGGGTGAGGCAGTCCAGTGGAAGGGTGGGGGGGTCCAGTGGAAGGGTGAGGCAGTCCAGTGGAAGGGTGGAAGCTATGAGCATTTTCAGAAACGTTTCTATTTTTAGATGCTGCAGTCTCACACACACATGGCTTCCTGCTCATTCTCTTGCACCTCTCTGTTGTTGTTGTTTAATCCTGTTGTTGTGTGTGTGTGTTTGGGCTCAGGGAGAACCTGCAGTTGTGTGTGGGACCCCTCCTCCACACCATGATGAACAACATTGAGGACAAACTACAGGGCACACCCTCGGAGCAAAACAGGTGACACACACACACACACACGAAAAAGAGGATCTAGAGCTTTAAGAAGAAGAAGTTTACATAAGTGGCATAGCGCTGTGGTTCTCTCAGTGCCTACCACTGGATGGCAACAACTCTCCTTTTCTAAATGAAAAATGTCCCTCCCTTCACTCCCTCTCTGGTGTTTTTCTCAATGTGTTTGTGTGTTTTCTCTCCTGTAGGAAGATGTTCTTGTACTCTGCACACGACACCACTCTGATGCCCTGTCTCATGGCCCTGGGGATTTTTGACATGCGGTGGCCACCGTACGCCGCCGACATCACCCTGGAGCTGCACGAGCACAGGCAGACCAAAGAGGCCTTCGTCAAAGTGTCCTACATCGGCCAGGTAGGACCTTAGGGGACAGGCCACATGTGCTAGGGAAGATGCTGGGCTCATTAACACTTCTCTGAAACTGGGGAGACTCTCTGCAGAGATTGGATATACTATGAGATAGGCCACTCCCTTGATTTACTATTGGTTTTTCGAGAGACGGGGAAGATGGCGCCAGTCCCACGTGGGGAAACATTTCTGACCAATTACCACGCAGTTATGGATTAGCGGTACTGACAGCTGTCGTTGCTAGGTTCATGTTGCTAGGATCGAGTCTTTCTTGCACGGTTTCCCCTAGCAACGTGTGTGAGAGACTAGAGCGGGAGGCTGGGAAGGCTGGGACAGAGCCAAATACAGTGTCTTTTTTTAGTTAATTTATTTACTAAATTTATTTACTATTTATTACTTTTTTTTAAGCCATTACAAAAACTTTTAATGTTCCAATGACCACACGAAATGTTTTGAGGAAGGAAAGGAAAAGTTGCTCATCCGTGTCATTTTGGTGTGAGCGGACTTTTTGGTCCTGCCCTACCACAGACGACCTGTCTAAAAAATAAAAAATAAACAGTGTTATTTAAAATAAGCACCCAAAGAGGCGTCGCCAAGATGGCGTCGGTGTGAAGCAGCATCCTTGAGAGGCTCTCTCTCTCTCTCTCTCTCTCTCTCTCTCTCTCTCTCTTTCTCTCTCTCAGACAGTGTAGTCTTAAGCTGAAAATGCTATGCTAGTTGTCATAGTAACGATGGGACCCTGTGCAGTGTAGGTGGTGGTGGTGCTTCCTCTAACTCCGAAGTTGTTGTGACAACAATGGCTACCATGGACGTTCCCCCAGTTGCTTGCTCTGTTTGTCTTTATGAGAATCATAGCGAGTCACAGAGAGTAACACACCACTTCAGTACTCCACAAACTCCGTGCTTGTTTGTGTTGCGAAGTGATGATGTCAGACAACACTGTGTTGCATAGGGAGTGACGGAAAAATAAATCGTATTTCACCGTTCAGACACAAGTCGTGTGGCCGGGAATCAGATTTGTATCTGATTTCAAACCACCTTTGAATGTGGTTTGAAATATCCGATTCCATGTGGTTTTCGCCTGTTCACACTGCAGGAAAAAAAAATAGGATTTGATTCACTTCAAAACTGCCGTTGTGAACAACGGGTGTGTATCTGTCTGTGTGTCTGTCTGTCTCTCTCACTCACATTTTGTTGTACTTGTGTGTAAGTTACCTCTCCCTCTCTCGCTGCAGGACCAACTCATTCCAGGCTGCAGTGGAGTCTACTGCCCCCTGCAGGAGTTCAAACAAGCCCTCTCCGCCTACTCGCTGACCTCTGAACTCTACGAGTCACTTTGCAACCGCACCGAGGGCCTGACTGAACCCTGAGTCCTCCGTGACCCCTGACCTCTCACCCCCTGCTCTACCCATCATGCACCTCTCACTGTTACCAGCTGCCATGTTTACACCTTCTAGTCTCTCGTCTGTACATCCACACTCCAGAACTCTTGCGGGAGGCCGGTGGAGGTAGAAATCGAAGGACAGGCTCATTGTCATGCATGGAACACAGGTGTTTGATACCATTCCTTATTCTTTTCCATGCATTACAATGAGCCTGTCCTCCAATTGCTGCCTCCCCTGACTAACCTCACTGACTAAAATGCACAGTTTGAAGGTTGGGATGAAACCAACTCCCAAGATTACAGCTTTATGGGGCCAACAGGCGTCCTGTGTGTCCTAGGAACTGGAGAAGATTTAGACTTTTTAGCATCTGTCTTTATTACTATCATGAGATAATCTAGTGATCATGTAATGGCTCAAAAATAGTTTTTTGGAATCAACAGAACAATGTACCATTCACTTCCGAGGTTTTGGAGCATGGATGTCTGCAGATACACTGAATTTATCCTAGTCGTTACTGAACGCGCCACGCTAGAGATGGCTCGGCAGCGGGTTTTTTAATATTTCCTTTCCGACTTCTTCGTTGTTTTTACAGTGTGAACCACCAATGCTTCATATCAATCGTTTCCTCAGGGGAAAGCCAAGCACTTCATGTACATAGTGTTCGTAAACCGAGGGTACCAAATGTATGACGTACGTACGTGTGTGTGAGTGAGTGAGTGAGTGTTTAGCCACTCCAAATCATTCATTTTAGAACCTGCTAAAAGGGAATTATTATGCTAAGAATATGTTATGTTAGGTGCCTTCTTTTAGCAATGTGTTGATATCGAGTGTGTATGATGAATATATGCATGGACATATGAACCAATTATACATACATACACACACACACACACACTAGAGTGATTTGATTTAGTTTCTTTGTTGTTTACCTCATCATGGGGAATCACCCTTAAATTATTTGTGACTTTGCTTTGGAGTGGTGACATGCAATAAAGAGGGAGCTGGTCAATGATGTGTGTGTGTGTCCCTTCTAGCAGAGGAGAGCTGGTCCATGATGTGTGTGTGTGTGTGTGTGTGTGTGTGTGTGTGTGTGTGTGTGTGTGTGTCCCTTCTAGCAGAGGAGAGCTGGTCCATGATGTGTGTGTGTGTGTGTGTGTGTGTCCCTTCTAGCAGAGGAGAGCTGGTCCATGATGTGTGTGTGTGTGTGTGTGTGTCCCTTCTAGCAGAGGAGAGCTGGTCCATGATGTGTGTGTGTGTCCCTTCTAGCAGAGGAGAGCTGGTCCATGATGTGTGTGTGTGTGTCCCTTCTAGCAGAGGAGAGCTGGTCAATGATGTGTGTGTGTGTGTGTGTCCCTTCTAGCAGAGGAGAGCTGGTCCAACCTCAAAACCAGTGTACATCTGTGGTCATGACTCGTGTATGATCAAGTGGTTCTCACAATGGGTCTAATTATAGAGTAATTAGCTAGCCAGATCAGCCCTGGAAATGAGACTTGGTCCCACTGACCAACCAGGGCCCAGTATTTCAAAACTTTTAATCTCGATCAGAATGATCCAGGTTCTTTGTGCGATCCAGGATCAGATCTGTCTGGCAGATTTTGAGGAGTATATGGGGGAAGTCAGCCAGATCCATCTGATCCTGGATAGCATTCTGATCCAGATTAAACATTTTGAAATACTGGGCCCTGGTGACAAAGGTTGATAGTACAAAATGGTGACCTGACATGCACACACACACCACCCAAACCACACACACACCCCCCATCTCGTCACACATTGATGTGTTAGATAGCCATAGGCCGCACATACACATCATAAACAACACATATATACCAAAACAATATCTTTTATTTGTCTTCCATCACCACAGCCATGGGAGGCTGCTCTGCACCAAGCCAATGGAAAAACACATGACAAGCATATACAGTAGGGGAGGGGGAGGAGGAAGTCAACTGGATGGTATTGGTTAGTGTTCACATTTCTGTCTCATCTTTCTAAAGACGGACACCCTCGGTCATGTTCGGTAGGCAACACGTTTTGAAACCGAGTGCAATGGAGGGGGGGGTGGGGGGTGGAGTTACTAGCTGGATTTAGCCTAGAAGAAAACGGATTTTTTTTTTCTTTCTTTTTCTTTTTTTTCTTTTTTCCTTCATTGCAAAGCGTTTTGCTACGTTGTGCCTACTGAACATGACTGTTTGGCCACACTAACATCCTAAACCGTACAACTAGATCATCTAGAATAACCTGGCACACACCTGGAGCTAGGGCCAGTCCAGTCCCATTCTGTTCTCAACCTTGGGGAGGGTGGAGGGGGGAGGGTGGAGGGGGGGGTTATTGCTGTGGGAATGATCATTATTACCCAGAGTCAATAGGGGGGAGAAAAAACAAAAACAGTAACACAACAAGAAGCAGAGCACACACAGCACATATCCGAGTAGAACAGTATTATCTCCCACTGTCCAAAGTGTTTTTTCCTCTAAATGTTAAAATGGAGAAAGAAGACACTTTCTGCAGTTGATCCATGTTTGTGCTTTTTTTAATAATACTATTATCTTAATGAGGTCATAGTTTGGTTCGTTATACACTGGAGTTACAAAGAAAAAGTAAAAGAGACTAAAATTCGAATAGCCCACCAATGGTAAACAGTACAGTATTTTGAGGGGGCATCCCTCCCCCTAAATGAAAAGGTGGGTAAAAGGAGCTTAGAGGTCACTGATAAAATCCCTATACATACATACACACCCACACACACACACACATACACATACCACACACAAACTCTCTCTCTCACCTCTCTCACCTCTCTCTCTCACACACACGCACGCACAGGTATATACTGGACAGAAAAACAGTCAAAAACGATGGAGCCAGAGACAAGATGAAGTTCCACTGAAATCTTCACAAAGTACAATTTTTTTGTCTTTTTATTCCATTCTCATGTTCCTTACCCTTTTCGTGACAAATCTGTAGATTTTTTTTTTTTTTACGATTTCAAAAAAGAAGACATATTAGCTCTTCCTCCAAGTTGACTTTTTGTTAAATTGATTCCTCTTTGATGCTTAAGTCATCCTTAGAGTCAGATATAAAAAAGAAAAACAAAAAACAAAAACAAAAAAACTTTGAGGAACAGTTCTGCAAACATTGATGCACAACAATCCCATACATTCTGAAGTTTCCGAGTCAAAATGAAATGTTCTTGTGGCAAAAGTACTCGGCCCCCGGGCAAGTCCTTGTTTCCACTGGAGAAGTTCCTACGTACACCTCTCGAACCCAGGTCCTCCGAGACAACCTCTCTCTATTATTGTTCACATCCCGTGTATGAGTCAGTCTCTCGTCCTCGTCAACTTATACTCCACGCAACCTATACTCCGTCCACACTTGTATTGTATCGGCTCAGAACATTCTAGGTCCAAGGTTTTGAGTTCTATTAGAACATTCCGGGCCCCGGGCTGAAGCCCATGTCCATATCCATGCCACGCGGCCTCATCTGCCCCCCCATCATCATTGTCTGCTGTGGGGGGCCGCCCATGCCTTGCAGTGACATCATCATGTTGGGCGACCCCCCAGGGCCAGGGTGGTTGTAGAGGACCCCCCTCTCCTTCCCCTGCATCATCCCCCCCGGGCCGGGCCCGCCTGGTGACATCATCCGATGCTGGGGTCCCATCATGCCCTGTCCCATGAACCCTGGGGGCCGCATGGGGTTGTGGGAGGGGTTCCCCATAGGCATATCCTGGGGCCCCATGCCCCCACCTGGCCCCCCCGGCATCCCCCCCATCCCCTGCATGGGCATACCCATCCTGGGGTGGCCCTCGCCCATCATCCCTTGCATGGGGAAGCCGGAGGGGTGCGGGGGCTTGCCCCCTGGGTTGTCTCCCCCGCCGCGGGGGAAATAGGACAAGGTCTGGCTGGGCTTCTCAGACGGGATGATCCTGGAGAGGTCAAACTCTGGGATACCAGACGCTCCGGGACGCATGACGTCGTGCAGGTCCGCTTCACTGAACCCTGCATGCATGTTAAACTCTGGCCCTCCAGGGTTGTTGGGCTTACACATGCCCCCGTCACCCCCGCCTCCATGGGGCATGTTCCCCATCCGTCCCCCCATGGGACCCCCCTCCCCCTGAAAACCCATGGGGTGGCCTGGGAAGCCCTGTGGCCCGGGGCCATTGTGGGGGGAGAAGGGGCCTTGCTGGGAGGGGGACTGCGTCAGGGGATACCCCTGGCCTCGGTGGGGGTAACCCATACGCCCCTGCTGCATCATCTGGGGGTTGTTCATGCCAGGGTCCTGGGGGTTGGGGGGCATCATCATGCCGTGGGGCATCATACCTGGGCCCATGTTTGAGGGGTTGGGGGAGGGCATCTGAGGGGGCATGCCGTGGGAGAGAGGCTGGGAGCCCATGGGGGTCATTCCCAGGGGACTGAGGGCAGGCATGGGGCCGGAGCCGCTGGGGCCCATCATACGAGGAGGACCTTGGTGGTGGTTCATCACCATACCTACAGAGAACACACACACACACACACAGTTAGGGACACATCACAGACTCATTCACATGAGAAACAGAATGTTATAGAAAAGGAAGGTTTCTTCTCGGCTAAATCCAAAACACATTGTTGTGAACCTCTACTTTACCAAACACTCTTTTTATACTTTAAATAAATTATTCATTAAAGTGAAGTCCTACTCTAATTACATCATATAGGTCTAGCACTAGTAGTCGGTACCCCAGACAGATTTTACCTGCATTGATCATATATTTAGATTACCTACATTTCTGTCGAGAATCTGCATATTTTTAAAAAGTCTCATAAACACTCAAACTCAGCTCTGAAATACTTTAATGCCAACGTTAACATAAAATGTGTCTGTTTTAGTTTCTAAATAAAATGTCCTGTTCTGTTTAAAACACATCAAACTTATTTCCGGACGACATCTTTACAGAACGAACGGGCTTCAACGGGGAACACGAGCTGACCAAAAACTGCTGAACCAAACATTGAAAGAAACAAGAGACGCACATAAAAGCAACTTGGAGGTCGCTGACTGTGTCAAACCCAAGAGTAAAACAACTATACCATGTGACTGGAGTAGAACATCCCTTTAACTCAGTAAACAGACCAGAAATAAACAAGACAATAGTCTCTGAGAGCTTCGGTGACCAAAACGCCACCAAAGACTTGAACGTTCTCTCACCGTTGTTGTTCATCGGGGGCAGGTTGGGGGAGCGCGCCGGGGGCGAGTCGTCGTCGGAGCTGGCCACCGTCTTTATGGCGTCGTGGTAGAGGGGGGTGGAGCTTGGCATGGCGAACTTGGACATGCGTGACATCATGATGGAGAGGGGATTCTGGGATAGCGTGGGCTCTGGAGGGATGGCGTAGGGGCTTCCGGACGGAACGTTGCCTGGGTGGGACATGGGGCCGGAGGGGGCCCCTGACGAAGGAGGGGCCGGCGGGGGGCCGTTTCCACCTGGGGACACAAACAAGTGGAAGGGAGGTTGGATGTGAGAGGAGCAAATCCTTAGCTTTACCTTTACATGCACTCAAAATCAATTAAAACGTCAGTTTACTCCGAAATAGAGACATTTTACATTCTCTTAGCAATTAATTAGGTAAAACAGGATAATCATGACAAAAACATTCCATAGCCTCCCCTTATATACACTCATAATAAATGAGTTTACATCAATTTACTCCGAAAAAGACATTAGAGACAATTTACATTCTCTTAGCAATGAATTAGGTGGACAGGATAATCAGATTAATAAGAAAGCATTTTTGTCGGAAATACAATGCAGTTCACTAGGATGACCACCAGAGGGTACCACAGACCCTGAGAGGGAGAATCTATTATCAGAAAATGTGTTTACATGGATGAAAATTATACTTTCAATTGACTTTTTGACTTGCAAATAATGTGATATGAAATTGATTGATTGAGACCGACGCTGGCCTATGCTCCTGGACAATAACAGACCGCTGTAAGGATAATACAAAACTGACCATTTATGAAAGCAATGATGTCATTTCCACCCAATCATAATATATCTACCCTTCAGGTGGAGACAAGTAGTATAAAAATAACTTCTGTTAAGTAAACATGATCTCGGCCTCGGTCTGACGATAATGACATGGAGGTGTACTGAGAAAGATAGGCAAGGAGTGGACAGCAGAGAGAGAGGGGGGGGCAGGTTAGGAGAGCACACTGGGGCCATAGAAAAACATGAGGGAGGGAAAGACAGAAAGAGAGAGAGAGAGAGAGAAAGAAAGAGAGAGAGAGAGAGAGAAAGAAAGAAAGAAAGAAAGAAAGGAAGAAAGAGAGAGGGAGAGAGAGAGGGAGAGAGAGATGGAGAGACATAAGAAATAAAAAAAATCCTGAGAGTTCGCTGACGTACCTTGTTCCATGTTGCCCATCATGTTAGGTGAGGTGATGCCCAGGGGCGGCTTGCCGCCTTGTTGGGGCACACCAGGGCTCTGCATGGGGGGTTTGGGGGAGGAGGCCCACCCTGGAGAGGGGTTGGGGAGGGAGGGGGACCTCATGTGTACCGGGGAGGCGCCTGCGGACCCCATCATAGAGTGGGGGGACTTCATGGGGCCTGAGTTGGCAGGAGCAGGGGGGACGTTGGGACCCGGGGGGCCGGAGAGCATGCCAGCCAGCTGGGAGGGCGTCTGGGGGGACTTGAGGTTCCCGGAGGGGGAGCCCATCATCGGGGACTGCACCTGCCTCAGTGGAGGAGACTTGAGTGGGTTGAGACTGGGCGAGCTGCCGCCTCCGGCCTGGACGTTCAGGTCTGCAGGCTTCCGGCCCCTCTGACCCTGTTGAGGGCCACCTCCGGGGGGGAGGTGGTTGAGGCGACCGTTGCCCCCTGCTGGGTTGCCCCTGTGGCCCTCAGGGCCGAAGGGCTGCTCCCCATGAGGACCCCTCATCCCCCCGGGACCTCCAGGCCCAGGGAAGGGCCGTCCAGGCCCCATGGGGAAGTCTCCCGGCTGGGGCTGGTCAGGGAAGTGTGGTCCCTGTGGCCCCTGCATCTGCCTGCCCTGAGGCCCCATGTTATCCATAGGCGGCCCTCCTCCTCCCCTCATCCTCATCATCTCGTCTGGGCTCATGTTCATGGGGCCCTCTCGGAGCTTGGAGGGGTGCATGTGGGGGCCGGGACCCATGCCAAACTCTGGGCCCATGTCTCTACCCCCCATCTGGAGTCTGGAGGAGGGGCTCATGGGGCCGTCTCCGGGCATCCTGGGGAACATGCCCATCCCATTCCCGGGCTCCATGCCGCCTCTTTGGTGTCCCATCATCCTCTGCATCTCCATCATCATCCCTGGGGGGAGGCCTGGCCCCTTCTCCCCCCCCATGCCCTGGTGGAACATGGCCTCCTGCACCGCCTGGGGGTTGGGGAACCTCTCCCCTCGCCCTCCCGGACCTCCAAACATGGCCCCCGGCCCCCCCGGGAAGCCCCGGCCGTCTCCCATCCTGGGGGGCATGTCGTCGGGCCAGCCCATGCCCGGCCTGGGGGGTCCCTCCATCTCTGGGTTCATCATGCCGGAGGGGAAGCCCCCGGGCATCCTCTGCATGTGGGGGGGCATCCCTCTGGGACCCATGGCCATCCGCTCCTGGTAGTGGTCCGGCCCTGGCCCTCCCCCCGGACCCCCCCACACCTCCCCGGGACCCATCTGGTAGGGCGGTGGGGGTCCCCGCATCATGCCACGCGGCCCGTGGGGGTGCATCATCATGTCCGGAGGAAGTGGCCGGTGCTGCATTTCCTGTTTCCTCTTCTTCTCTTCGTAGAACTCCTGCTGCAGCTTCAGCCAGGCCACCTGCTCTGGGGTCATGTGATCTCCATCCACACACCCCCCAGGACCGCCCATGTGGGGGCCCATCTCGTCCTGTGGGAAGGGGGGCATTTCTCTGGGACCGTGAGGGGGGCCGAACGGCGGCCCCTGGGGTCGAGGACCTCCAGGTCCCCCCCCTGGCGGCCCGAGGCTCTGCGACTGGGCCATCATGGCCTGGAGAGGCCCTTGCTCTGGCCTTCTGGGCCCACCCTCGGGCATGCCCTCGTGGGGTCCTCCGTGGGGCTGTGGGGGGCCCGGCGGTGGGGCCTCGCGGTCGTCAGGGAACAGCATGCGCTGGATGTCTCGCAGGGTCTGGAGGGAGCGCTGGCGGTGTTCCAGCTGTTCCTGGGACAGACCCTCGGTATTGGCTTCCATGTTCAACAGCTCCTGGGCCAGCTGCTGCTGCTGCTGCTGGGGGGTCAGACCAGGCTGGCCAGGCCCTCCGCCCTGCCCTCCCTCCCCAGCCTGAGGAGGGTTGAGAGGGGGCAGGCCCGGCTCTCCCTGGGACATGGGGTTCTGGTCACCAGGGCCTGTGGTGTTGTTGGGGCTGCTGCCAGGGAGGCTTTTGGGGTCCATGCCCACCGAGGAGGCCCCGTCCTGGGAGAGAGAACCAGGCTTAGCTCCCTGGGGTGGAGCCTGCGGTGGAGCTGGCTCATTCAGGCCAGATAATGGAGGTTTCGATCCAGACTGGTGGTTCTGCTCTGGGGGGTGAGATGAGGGCTGCTGGGGGGGCTTAGAGTCATTACGGAGGGAAGCTGTCTGGTTGTTCTAAAAACAGAAAGAGGAGGAGAGGCGGAAGAGAATGAGCATTTAGCCTTTCCATAAACAAAAATATTAAATATATATATTGTGTGTGCGCGCATATTAATATAATATACAAAATACAAATATACAACAGTGTGTGTTCATGCATGTATAGTGTACACGGGTGTGTGTGTTACCAGAGGAAGGTGGGTCTTGTCCTTGCTGTTAGAGATGTTTTTCATGTGGAAGGTGATGATGTTTTCTGAGTGGCCCATTAGAACTGCATCAGCTGCCCTTTGGACGAGAGAACAGACAGACAGTCAGACATCAGTCATCAGTGTGAGACAGTGTGAGACTGTGTGAGTGTGTGTGTGTGTGTGTGTGTGTGTGTGTGTGTGTGTGTGTGTGTGTGTGTGTGTGTGTGTGTGTGTGTGTCACTGAGCCAACTAAATGCGTGAGAGACGAGGGCATGAAGGAAATGCCAAGGTCGACAGACTAAACAAACCATCTCACACACACACGCATGCGCGCGCGCGCTCACACACACACACACACACACACACACACAACTTCTACTGAACATCCACAGCTTTGATCTCTTATTCCCAACAGAGAAGAGTGTTAATCTAGGCCAACTGCAAGCACACACACACACACAGAAACGCACACACACACACACACGCCCCCCAAACGCACTGGATACATAGTGGGGCAAAGCGGGGGGAGGAGAAAACAGCAGGGATATACAGACATATAAACATCAACATCAACAAATCAACAAACATCAACATCAACGACAAAACAGCAAACTATGAGAGGGACATGGACAGAGATACTGGAGGCCATTGACGTCAGAGTCAGGAATTCCATTCAATTTGAAACCACGAGCCCGCAGATTAAGAGTGTGTGTGTGTGTGTGTGTGTGTGTGTGTGTGTGTGTGTGTGTGTCTTTTAGAGTGACAGGGTGGGCCATGTCTGTTGTGAAATAATGCTTTATTCAGTCCAGCCAAATAAGAGTTCAGAACTTTGTAATAGAGATGTTTTGAGAATTCCCTCTGCTCTCATTCACCACGGCCCAGTCAGAATCGGACCTCGACA
>NC_139666.1:19866723-19881418 GCF_951799395.1 Argentina silus
TGCACTTCAGAGATAGCTCTCCTGCACTGCACTGGCATAACGATGGCCTGTCGCAGCAGCTGATCTCTCCACACACACACACACACACACACACACACACACACACACACACACACAAAGTGTATGCTGGTGGAAACCTATTCAGTCCTTTGCAGCGTTGTGCTGAGCCAAGAGTATTTACACTTCACTTAGCCCAGCCTAGCCTATAGCCTGGCGCAGTTTCATGTGTCTCTCACTAGAAACGTGTGCGCGCACGCACACGCACACACACACACACACACAGCAGGACCTGTCAATCACCCTCTCCCTCCAATCACACGCTAACGAGACACTAATTAGGGAGCTTGCTGACATGGCTGTCAGAGGGAACGCACACACAGCAGCAGCAGCCACACACACACACACACACAATCAGAGAGGTTCCTCTCCTTTCTACCTGTATTAAACAACTTGCACTGTCCGTCATAAACACGTTCATAGGAAAACCACATAATGAGCCACTAAAAGCGCATATTTCCTCTGTGATATCAACACTGATTTACACATGAAAAGGGGGCAGAAAATAGTTCAACTCAATTATATCTGGGTTTGTAGACGGTGCGTGGCAGTAGATTGGAGCACCCATTTTGTCTCGCTCTTCTCATTCTTACATAAACAAACCCCGGACCCCCCCCCCCACGCACACACGCACACACACACGCACACACGCACACACGCACACAGGGTAAGGTGTAGAAGACTTTCAGGGGTCTGGAATCAAGAACCCTTAGCCTACCAACACACACATGCACACACACGCAGACTCCTACCAGCATGCGCGCGCACACACATGCGCGTGCGCACGCACGCATGCACGCACACACACAGTCTCTCTTAGCCCTGCTGGCTGTAAAAGGCCTGCTGATGTTTCAGCCTTATTTATGCAAATCCTATTTTGCAGCTCAGCCACAACAGAGCAGCGAGTCGCTCTCCCTCTCCCTCTCTCTCACTCTCCTTTTCGCTCTCTCGCTCTCCTTCTGTCTCTATCCCTCTCCTTCTGTCTCTCTTTCTCGCTCTGTTTTCCCCAATATTTGTTTAGGCCTACGCTCTGAAATTCTCCTTCCCCACCCCCCCCCCCCCTCCCTTCTCATTTCTTCCAGACAATGGCTTCCGGCCACTGACACAAACACTCACCATTGAGCCCAGAAAGCCACTGGCAAGGCACCATACACACACTATGCATGCACCGTCACGCATTAGAAAGAAACATGTTTGCATATCCTTGCGCGCGCACACACACACACACACAATTTGATATCATGCGCCAACCAGCACTACACATTCCAAAGTCAACAGAAAAGCTCAGCCTCACATGCACACACACGTGCACGCACACACACACACCTGCCTCCCTCTGCCCCATACCAACCATGACAACATCACTGACACGTCTGACACAACAGTGACAAGTCCATCAACAACCAGGCAGTAATGACAAGATATCTTTGATTGTAGTCAGTCAGGACAAACGACTAAAGGGACCAGAGACAAGACACCCCCCACACACACACACACACACACACACACACACACACACACACACACACACACACACACACACACACACACACACACACACACACACACACACACACACACACACACACACACAGACACAAACACACGACGGTCTAAACAAGAGGCTTCCCTTTATCTATCTGTGCTATGATTGGCTGACAGCTGCCACCTGTGTGCTCACCTGTTCAGGTGATATCCTGAGTGTGGTGCCAGACACACGCACGCACACACGCACGCACGCACACACGCACGCACACACGCCACGCCCTGTAGATACGTTTCCTCCTGACACACACACACAGCATGCAGAGTACGCTCGGAACGCAGAGTTCACTGCTAAAGATAGAGCTGTGACGCCACCGATGAGGTGTCTGACACGCACACGCACGCACGCACACACACACACACACAGCTATGACTACGCACTTGTTCCTCCTGAATGCAAGCCATGTGAAATATTCACCATGAACTTTTAAACTGTTCCGCATTCCCTAGATCTCTCATTACTGCCATAACAGCACACACCTTTTGAATCTTTCCGTCTCTCTCCATGTTCCTCTCTTTCCCTCCCTCTCTCTCTCTCTCTCTCTCTCTCTCTCATCATTTCTACTATATCTACTCGTATCTAATTAATTCTAAACAGGCGTCGGTGGTCCTGTAATGGTCTCCGCCACCCCCACCCCCCCCCCCCCCCATCTGCTCTCTCCCTCTCTTCCGCCCCCCAAAAGAGTACCCCCTCTTCTTATCCCAGATGTTGTTTTTTTGCTCCCGTCTGACTCCCCGCCACAGCCACACTGTTCCGTACACAGCCCCTCCACGAGGTGACATCTGTGCTACGTCAGGTTACGTCAGGTTACGTCATGTCAGGGTGACGGACGGCACTCACCATGTCCATCACTGTCATGATCTAGACCTGGCCATCACAGCTCTGGTGAAGGGAAAGGCTGATGAGACCCCAAAACCTGCAGGAGAGAGAGAGAGGGAAGGTATTACATGAGTCACACACACACACACACACACACACTATCTTTATCTTTCTCCCACACCCACCCACAGACACACAGCTGAGTCACTAGTGGCACATCTGCTGGCATAGCCCGGGCACAGTGCCATTGCGTGGTGGCCAACGCTGGCAGCAGGACTGGCACTCAGCAGCTCTGTGCTTCTCTGATGTCTGTCTCTCACACACACACACACACACTTCAGCAGCGCACACACGCTCAATCTCCCCCCTTCTCTCCCCCTCACACACACACACAGTCTCTCTCGCTCTCCCTCCCTCCCTCCATACCCCTCACAGAGACACTTGTGTCTGTATGGTATAGAGAGCGCGCGCACTCACACACTTGAAGAACTCAAGAGCGGCAGACTGAGGTTTGACCCCTACACATGAGATTCTTTGTTTCTCTCTGCATAACACAGGTCGATAGAATCTTAACACAATGACTCCCAACTGAAACTCCAGTGCTTTCAACACAGGCTCCTCTCCCTCCCTCGCCGCCGCTGCCGCCTCCCCCCCCCTCCCTCTCCCCTGTTCTTTCGTCCGTGACTCTCTCCCTCCCTCCCTCCCTCCCTCCCTCCATCCCTCTGGTTGCTCCCACACTCCGTCCACATTCCTCCCTTGCTCATGCTGTGAGGACGTCTCCCCGTGGCTAAAAGCATTGTGGGAAACCCCAACGGTCCGACCCTTCGGAGGCCCTGTTGCCTGTGGAGATGAGGGCGAGGGCGAGGGCGAGCAGAGGGGCGAGAGAGAGAGCGCACGCTTTTCTCTGGCCCCAAAACAATCCTCAGGGACCCAGACAGACAAACAAACACAAGCGCCACCATTTTGTTTTATACCAAAACAATGTGCCGTATTCACCGGCTCCAACCCATCGCTCCCAACCGCTCGCGTTACCTTGGAGATCATCGGGACATTAACATGATCCG
This sequence comes from Argentina silus, assembly GCF_951799395.1. NCBI lineage: Eukaryota > Metazoa > Chordata > Actinopteri > Argentiniformes > Argentinidae > Argentina > Argentina silus. The sequence goes on from NC_139666.1 coordinate 19,870,210, forward strand.
TGTTGCGGTTTCTATGGTAATGTCAAATCTATACGGTCTCTTTTCTATGCCACGCACTACAGCCACCGAGACCTTTGACATGATCTGGCTGTTTCTGGTGAGCAGAGGGAGCGGGCGGTAATGACTGGTTCATTGATTAGTGATTGGGGAGGAATGAGAGCTTGGGGGACAGTCACAGCCAGCATAGCTGAGCTCAGGGTGACAGTGGTGACGGCAGTGTGTTTCCTGCCTACGGCAAACACATACATGGGCGTCTTACATAAACACACACACACACGTACACGCACACCCCCCCCCCCCCGCCCCGGGTTGTCTCCAAGTTAGGTCTGTGGCACATGCAGTGACGCACGTGTCTTTAAATAAAACATACTGACCAAAACTTGGGACACCAAAAAAAATGTCTAGAGGTAACTGTGTGTGTGTGTGTGTGTGTGTGTGTGTGAGAGTCGTTCTTATCTATGATGATGACATTAAGAGAAACTAATGGAACACCCACACACACACACACCTCCTTCTCTCTCCTACCGGGGGGCCAAATTAGTACTTTGGAGAGAACATGAGCCAGAGCGTGTCCCTGAACTACCCCAGTTTACCCTGCTGTGTCATTCCCATGGAATTTTAAACACACTGGCGAAAACCTGCCCAATTAAACAGGCAGGCAGAAAGAAAAAAAAGAAACACACACACACACAAACTATACAAACACACACACAAACTGTACAAACACACCAGTGGTGAGACCTGCCCACTTAATGGGTTGGAAGACTGAGTTTCACTGAGACTAAAGCCTATACTGAGTATCTGGAGCAACCGTGGACAGTCTGGATCTAGGAAGGTGCCCAGAGTTCGAGAGCTGTCTGGACGCTCCGGAGCCATTCTGACGCTCTAACCTGAGAGCTGGAACTGACTCGTCACTTTCTGACAATGCTGGAGGTTCTCTCTTTAACCCCTAACTCTACCCTCACCTCAACCCTAAACCCGGGATGATGAATACAGCTCATTTACTTGCGCATAAGCTCTGATATTTTTTTTTTTAAAAGCCCAGTTTCATCTGCTCTGACATGGTCATCTAGCAGTGAACACCCTGCTGTCTGACTCACTACCAAATGTGCACTTGTTCACCCCCCCCCCCCCCCCACCCCACCCCTCCATGGATCTAAATGGAACAGACCGGTGTAACAAACATGGTGGAATCATGCCTCTAGCCTAGGCTACAAAATCCATTGCAAAGCTTTTAAAAGGTATGAGGGGGGGGGGTGTGGATGAGTGCACACTTGGGGGAGAAGGCCGGAGATTGGGACTGCGGACCTGGGTTTTTTTGTCAAGGGCGGTGTGGAAGGGGGGGGGGGGGGGGGGGGGGGGGGAGATAGAGAGGAGCGTGGTCCTGTCTCAGACTACCCACCTAAGGTCAGCAGGAGCAGTCGACGCTCCCAGCTGTCAATCAACACACTGCAGCGGGGAGGCTGAGTGACAGGTACAGCCTGACCCCACCCACACGTCCCTGAGGACAGCCCGCCCGCACGCACACACACACACACATACAGACACACATGCATGCAGACACAGACAGATGCACGCGCACAACACACACAAACACACACACAGACACAAACACACAGAGACAGGAAACCCCAACGGACCGGCAGCTTTGAAGCACTCTAAAACATGATAGTTTCAACAGGGTATACGCTCCTCGTATAGGACTCAGGGAGCATAGGCAATGTTCGTCAGCAGGAAGAGCTAAGTTTGATGGGATTGTGAAGGTTAAATTAAATGGAATCTTATCTTCAACAGACATGACACGGCCTCACCCCAAGTGCCTGAGTGTTTCTCTAGTGAGTCACTCCCCAGGTCTGAAAAGACAGGTTTCTCGTGTGTGGTTTGCATGTGTCCTGTACCCAGGGTTTAGGATATGATCTACACGTCATCCATACAAATTCTGGTTCTTCTTATAACGATTCGGTTCCATAACGGTTGTGTTGTAAACGCCGGTTCCCAATTAATATAAAAGAGCAAAAAAAATACTAAACTGTTTGTGAAGATGCATTGAGAGAGCTAGGCCTTTAAATCATTTAACAAACAAAAGCCTATGAGGGCATGAGCAGTACGACTAGAACAGGGGAGGCTGGTGGAGGTAGAAATCGGGAGGACGGGCTCATTGTAATGCATATTTTTACCTCCCCCAGCCTCCACTGGAGTAGAAGTAAAACAAGTAGCATCTTCTCATTTTATGATTGACTGTCAGGGTTTAAAAAGGAGCTGTAGCTAGCGACTAGCTAACACCTGATGAAGAGCTGCCCTTCTTAGTCTGGCTATCAGCAGAAGGGGGGGGGGGTCAATGAGAGAGACTGGTGCGACCTGCATCTGGTTAATCTGTACTACCCCCCGTACGCAGACAGTCCAAGATACCGTGGTCGATTAGATACTTAGATTAGATACTACATATTCATCATATTCAAGGTATTGCCACTCGGTTTGGGCTGCACTACAATGTTATTGTAATGTTTGGAGCACATTGTGATATTGTTCTCTTACAGACAATGTGAAAGAAACCCAATGTTTTTGCTTGGCTTGGCAAAAGTCATTTAACAGTTAGAACATGTCTCTTTGTTTCACAGACTATTTACAACACCAGCCAGACACTCACTGTAGCTCAGTTATTTTTGCTCCACTATACTTCATATAAACGGTAAAATCGTACATTGTGATATTTTTAAAAGAGATAGTCAATAAGAAAACATTGATATCGGCCAACCCTTGTTGCTATCTTCGCATGAGCTTACAGCCGCAGCAGCAGCAGAGCAAGCAAGGGACCGCCTTAGGGAAAGAGAAAGGCTAGTATTTGATTTCATTAAACAGGCAAAACAATGGATTCTTATTTGGAAAAACAACTCATAATAACAGTGTTTAGACACTAAGTAGCAGAAATGGGTATCAGAAGTTGTGACATGTACCGGTTCCAAAATGTCCAGAACCGACTGAACCGAAACTAACAAAGAACCAGTTCTTGGTACCCAACCCTACCTGTGTGTGTGTGCATGTGTAATGAAATAGGATTCACATGAACAGGTGTGTGAATTGGCTTCCCCTGAGACAACATTAATGCTGAGGTACTGTACATTGACAGAAACCAGTACAAACATTCACACACACACCTCTCCTGTGACTCATCTCACCATATCATAAACAGCTTCAGCCCAAGATTTTAATTTGAAAAGCCACAAAGCAAACAAATGATAGAACATGAGAAGCCAATTTGTTGAGGAGAAAATCCGTCCATGGCTTTGCATCAATAATCTATTTCCCTCTGTCCTCTCCCTCACTGTGGTTTTTGGTTAACGCTCTCTGGATTAGATAGCAGATAAATAAACAGCGTGGATGGTTTTCTCAGGCAGAATGCCCTGACCCTCCCTGCGTCCTCACTGTGTACAGATCAGAGAAACAGCCCAAACACAGCACTGACAGGCCAAAGCAATGCATCCCAGATTGCTCTACCATAACAGCTAGTTCAATAGGCATATCTAAGCATAAGCAGGCATAGCTAATCAAGTTATGATAACAGTCATTTTGTTTTGTCTTTCGAGATCTAGGTTCTTGTGACAATATTCTACAATATAACCGCAGTTCAACGGCTTTACACAGACAGAAATTCACAGAAAGCTGTTTTGAAGGAGATAAAGAAAATGAAAGACAAATACAAAGCTGAGACAGTGAAAGTACACTTAAGGATAGAAAGAGAGAGATGGGGAAGGAGAAATGCAATGAAGAATTGAAGAAAGGTAGGGATGAGAGGAAGATAATGAAAGAGAGGGTGTGTGTGTGTGTGTGTGTTTCTGTGTGAGTGAAAGAGAGGATGTGTGTGTGTGTGTGTGTGTGTGTGTTTCTGTGTGAGTGAAAGAGAGGGTGTGTGTGTGTGTATGTTACCTCAGAAGGCCCCTAGCCCTCTCAGCAGGGCCTCATGTGGAGAACCAGCCCTTAGGTCCCCAGGGCAGCACTGACGTTTGCACTCAGACTCCTCGTTGGCCAGAGAGGCTGGAGGTAAGCAGGACTAGATCCACTCACAACCACTCACGACACCCTACAGGCAATAGCCACACACACCTGAAAGAGAGGGAGAGACCTTTGCTCATGATGTGATACACTGGCAAGCAGAAGCAGGGGAAGTTGTGTCAACCCTCGCTGGCGTATGATGACACACAACATGCAACACACACACACACACACGCAGGCACGCATCCATCCTGTAGATCCTGTAGAGCAGGAGCACAACTAAAATCCTTCAAGACTGCAGTGTACTTTGGTTTTAATCTTTGACTTCTATTCAGTCAAAGATTGGACCAGAATACTAGACTAATGAAACAGGATGCTAATGTTTTGACAAGCATTCAGATACAGCTCCTAATTGGCTTGAAACTGAATTGAAATAATTAAAAACATAATTGGAAAACTAAACATGGGTTGTTGGGAGCATTGAGTCAGTTATACCATACCCAAAATCAATAACCCTGTATATAATTATATCAGGAAATATAACTGGCTACCTCATTGATCCTAATTTGTCATAGCCTATACCTTCCTAGTTAACCAGGTGTGTGGACTCTTACAGACTAAGAACAGCATAAATCCCTAACAGCCAAGACAGATTCAATTCAATATTTTCATACATGATAGAAACAAGGTGTTCACTCTAGGCACTGAGGTGAGTAAAAATAAATCAGTTGATTTCATTGAGTAACACCCATATGGAGGCCCGTATGGGCCAAAAAGCTGTCCCGAATGGAATAAACAGATTTATCTTTGTTAACTCCAATTCCAAGGTCCCTCCTATTTTAGGTTAAATCAGGTCCATATGCAACCCCTTATCAAACTACACGGGTTTGTAATGTTTTTTTTCAAGACCTCCATGCATACCTTCAGTCTCATACACAATGATTCAATGCCACTAAATCGTATATCTGGCCTTGGGTTAGGCTGCATATCTGGCGTCCAAACAATACTCACAACTCCACCACAGAACTGAAGCGCCACAACTAACTACAAAATCCAAAAAAAAAAAAAAAATAGTCCTAAAACATTTACAAACCCGTCAAGCAAAACCCTCCAAATAAACAAAAGACCACGAAATATGCCCCCCCCCTCACGCCCCCCCCACCCCACACTGAAATCTCAGCGCCTCACTTGGCGGCCTCAGTATTCCATGGCGCTTCAAACTTCAGGAACTTTTTTCTCCTAAAAAAGAAGTTGTTCCTGTTTCGCCAGGGCTTGGGGGGAAGGGAAGACTTGAGCACAGTTGCGTTCATGGAGCCCCAACCAGCGCAAACAAAGTCCTCCCTGAGAGGGGGGTTCTCACGTCGGCTGCGGCTAAGCACAGCGGTGTTGGCCCAGCGCATACAGACAACAATTAATAGGATACATTTTAAGCTTTGTCTGATGAAAAATGTAGCCACTCCCACGGCGCTACAATATTCAACTTCAGTGGCCTACAGTAACAATGTAGCAATTAAATCGTCACCCAAATTCGCTTGATGGCTACCACAACACATTTAGTAGGCTTGCTTACACTCCGTAGGCCCGTTTAGGCTAGCCTACGACGCCTTTATAAATCATATACGTGCTACATGTGTTTCTTATCAAAACAATAGGCCCACTCACGGCCAGATAATGTTAAAGAATGTAGCACATATGCATGCAGCATTGTATCCCATTTTCATTTTCGCGAAGCACGAGCGGGTCCTCTCCGGTATTATCGGGGTAAATACCCGTATTCCTCCGCACATTATACGACGTCCCGATAACGTTTTGAGGAGTAATCCACCGAAATGACCGGAGAGAGAGAAAAAAAAATCACCGTTACCGTCACGAAACGGGTTCGTCGTCTGTCAAACCGGGCACGATGGGTTTGTAGCTAGCCTTCGGGGACAGAGGTAGAGAAGAGCGGATACCGGAGTAAGATGTCCCCGGGAGGAGGACCCGCGTGTACCGTTGCCAGGAGGTGAGCGGCACCAAGGCACTTTCCCCGAAAACTCACCGAAAATATTTCCTCGGGGCCTGCTTTGTTCTGTAGAATACGTTCTGTAATGGTAGTGATCAAATAGCAACATTATCCGACCAACGTTATAAAAGAGAAATATGCCTCCCCCCTTTCGCCTGAGCTTCCAGCGGTCCTACTACATTACATCCATTCCAGCCAAGATTTCCTGCCGTCTCCCCCGCCAGTTCCAGCGTGTTGGTTTAGCCCGAATTCTAAGTAGCAATTCTAGGTCAGGTCTGTGTGCCAGTGAGAATGTTACTGTCGGACAGGGGGAGAGGGGAAACATAAATGCCCTCACAAGACGGAAAACATGGCCAAGTGGGCTATTATAGTAGAGTTTGATGATATACCTCAGCTTTGACATGAAAACAGCCTTTAAAGACAGCAAACATTGGCGTGGATACTGTGCAATAGGTCGATACACATTGAGTTTGTACGTGGATCATGAGTCACACGTACATACACACACACACACACACACACACACACAATGTATTATGCAAAATCCCAATGCTGTGTACTAGGCTGCTGTACCCTTGAGTTAATCCTCATTTTGAATCCCATTTAGACAAACCTTGGCTATCCATATCTCTCTGTCTTTTCACTCTGATGCTGCCCAACACAGTGAGGTACACGACATCATCTGTCTGCTGTACATTCATTCAACAGTGTGTCAGGTGATAAGTCTGACAGTAAGATGTGCAGAGAGAGAAAGATATGATATTTCCATAATTAATTAATTGACACACACGTACGGATGCGCACACACACACAACCCTTCACGCACGCACAACCCTGCACGCACACACACACAACCCTGCACGCACACACACACAACCCTGCACGCACACACACACACAACCCTGCATGCACACACACACACACACAACCCTGCATGCACACACACAAACATGCACATGCACACACACACAACCCTGCACGCACACACACACACACACACACATAAACATGCACATGCACACACACAACCCTGCATGCACACGCACAGACAAACATGCACATGCACACACATACAACCCTGCGCACACACACACACACACACATACACACACACACACACAACCACACAATGTATTATGCAAAATCCCAATGCTGTGTACTAGGCTGCTGTACCCTTGAGTTAATCCTCATTTTGAATCCCATTTAGACGAACCTTGGCTATCCATATCTCTCTGTCTTTTCACTCTGATGCTGCCCAACACAGTGAGGTACACGACATCATCTGTCTGCTGTACATTCAATCAACAGTGTGTCAGGTGATAAGTCTGTGCAGAAAGGGGGGGAGAGATATGATATGTCCACAATTAATTCATTGACACATATGCACATGTACCTATGCACACACACACACACACACACACACACACACACAGCCATGCACAATCACACACACACACACAACCATGCACAATCACACACACACACACACACACACAACCATGCACAATCACACACACACACACAACCATGCACAATCACACACACACAACCATGCACAATCACACACACGCACGCACACACACACACACACACACACACACACACACACACAACCATGCTCAATCCCCAGTTGTCATAATTACACATTTGGATTTGATTTTGAAATGTATCTTGATTAAATATTGAAGAGGACCACTCTCCGATTGCTTGTGCTTAATGTTTCTCTTTTCCTCAGAGGCCCTTGTTAGCTCCCAGTCCTCTGTCTGTTAAGTGTGTGTGTGTGAGTGTATGTGTGTGTGTGTGTGTGTGTGTGTGAGTGTGAGTGAGTGTGAGTGTGTGTGTGTGTGTGTGTGTGTGTGTGTGTGCGTGTGCTCTGGTGTGAGAGTCCTGATGATGATTGTAGTGGAGGACAGTAAGGTGATGATAGTTATGTAAATGATTGCCTTTTTACCCATGAGCCTCTGGCAGAGATTATTCCACTCTCTACTAAATCAGAAGTGATAAGCTTATCAACCCCCCGTACCAACTCTGTGTGTGTGTGTGTGTGTGTGTGTGTGTGTGTGTGTGTGTGTGTGTGTGTGTGTGTGTCTGTGTCTGTGTCTGTGTCTGTGTCTGTGTGCGTGCGTGCGTACGTGCGTGCGTGCGTGCTTGCACCCACGAGCAAGGTTATGTTTGTGACAATAACAAACATCATTAAATCATAACATTGTAACAATGCAATATTTCAGCCCCCCACCACCACCCAAACTGCCTCCACAATGACATCTAAGAATGTCAAAGAACCCCCCCCCCCCAAACTTCTACTCTGACACTGACAGGAGAAGTCCTCCTAATGTCCACTGTTCTCGACCAGCAGACGGAGAAGGGAGAGAATGACATGCTTTCAGACGAGGAACAGTAAACAAGAGAGTCAGAGAGAAATGCCAGAGGGACTTCAGGAACGCCACAACAGCCCAACAGGACAGCCGGTATTAAATTATTGAAGCGGCCTGTTGTTATTGCTATTTGGGAACACTCTAAAAATAACACAGAGAGGTAATCTCCCAGAGCTTTATATTACTGTCATACTTTATGTTTTCAGAAAGGGACAGAGGCTGAGAGAGGTTGATTGTGTGCGTACATGTGACCAGGAGAATCACAGTCATTCAGTGGAGGCTGGGTGGAGGTTGAAATCGGAGGACGGGCTTCTTGTAAATGCATCAAACGGAATGACACCGTATGTGATTGATACCATTCCTCATTCCGTTCGATGCACTATAAGGAGCCCGTCCTCCGATTTCAACCTCCTCCCAGCCTCCGCTGAGTGACAGCAGAGGCAGGGGGAAGTCAGGTTTGGGGATTCTATGTTTTGATGACAAATATAGTGTCAAGGGAAATATTAGTGAAGTTAGACTTAAGAGAGAAATAGAGAATCAAGTTGTAAACACAGTTTCACATCCACTTTGAAGCGAGATTCCCGAGACTAGCCCTGCATATTTGTGACTTTTGACAAGCAGGCCATGGTTATTTGGACATGTTTGTGCATGCTAGTGCAGATCAGTGACAGAGCAAAGCTGTGTACAGATTTTCTCTTTCTCTCTCTCTCTCTCTCTCTCTCTCTCTCTCTCTCTCTCTCTCTCTCAGTCTCAGTCTCACTCTTTCTCTCTCTCTCTACCTCTCTCTCTCTCTCACTCTTTCTCTCTCTCTCTCACTCTCTCTACCTCTCTCTCTCTCTACCCCTCTCTCTCTCTACCTTTCTCTCTCTCTCTCTCTCTACCTCTCTCTCTCTCTACCTTTCTCTCTCTCTCTCTCTCTCTCTACCCCTCCCTTTCTCTACCTCTCTTCTTCTCTACATCTCTACCTCTTTCTCTCTCCCTCTCTCTCTCTTTATCTCTCTCTTGGTCTTGCTCTCTTGTGTGTATCTGTGTGTGTCCGTGTGTGTCCGTGTGTGTGTGTGTCCGTGACTGTGTGAGTGTGTGTGCTTGCTTGCATGCTTGTGTGTGTATGTGCGTGCCTGTGTGTGGTGTGCGTGCCTGTGTGTGTGTGCGTGCCTGTGTGTGTGTGCGTGCCTGTGTGTGTGTGTGTGTGTGTGTGTGTGTGTGTGTGTGTGTGTGTGATAACCCCACTGTGTAGAAACAGCAGACTGGCATTATTCCCAGACTGGGATGCATTAGACATGCACACCAGCAGAGCTTTCCAGGCCCCGGTTCCTCCTCTCCAGCGCTCTGACTCTCTGGCATCGCTGGCAGAGAACACACTGGGGAGTGGAAAACACGGTCTCCATATCCTGTCCCACTCCAAAAAGAAAACATTTGTGAAATACAGATGCACTATATGAAATGTACCTAAGAGTCGGTTGAATTCCTATGACCTAAGTGTTTGGGCTGCTTTATTTCTGAGTGTCTGTGCGTATGTGTTTCGTTTTTGTTTGTCTGTCTGTCTGTCTGTCTGTCTCTGTCTGTCTGTCTGACTGTCTGTCTATGTGTCTGTGCCTGTCTCCATGTCTGTATGTCTGTGTGTCTGTGTCTGTTAGTCTGTGTGTCTGTGTGTCTGTTAGTCTGTGTGTCTGTGTGTCTGTTAGTCTGTGTGTCTGTTGGTCTGTGTGTCTGTGTGTCTGTGTGTCTGTGTGTCTGTTAGTCTGTGTCTCTGTGTGTCTGTTAGTCTGTGTGTCTGTGTGTCTGTTAGTCTGTGTCTCTGTGTCTCTGTGTGTCTGTGTCTCTGTGTGTCTGTTAGTCTGTGTGTCTGTGTCTCTGTGTGTCTGTGTCTCTGTGTGTCTGTTAGTCTGTGTGTCTGTGTCTCTGTGTGTCTGTGTCTCTGTGTCTCTGTGTGTCTGTGTCTCTGTGTCTCTGTGTGTCTGTGTCTCTGTGTCTCTGTGTGTCTGTGTCTCTGTGTGTCTGTGTCTCTGTGTGTCTCTGTGTGTCTCTGTCTCTGTGTGTCTGTGTCTCTGTGTCTCTGTGTCTCTGTGTGTCTCTGTCTCTGTGTGTCTGTGTGTCTGTGTGTCTCTGTGTGTCTGTGTCTCTGTGTCTCTGTGTGTCTGTGTCTCTGTGTCTCTGTGTGTCTGTGTGTCTGTGTCTCTGTGTGTCTGTGTCTCTGTGTCTCTGTGTGTCTGTGTCTCTGTGTGTCTCTGTCTCTGTGTGTCTGTGTCTCTGTGTCTCTGTGTCTGTGTGTCTCTGTCTCTGTGTGTCTGTGTTTCTGTGTGTCTCTGTGTGTCTGTGTGTCTGTGTCTCTGTGTCTCTGTGTGTCTGTTAGTCTGTGTGTCTGTTAGTCTGTGTGTCTGTGTGTCTGTGTCTCTGTGTGTCTGTGTCTCTGTGTGTCTGTGTCTCTGTGTCTCTGTGTGTCTGTGTGTCTGTGTCTCTGTGTGTCTGTGTGTCTGTGTGTGCGTTTAAGCGGGACACCAACATCGACTGCCCTCTTATCATGTTACCATCTGCATTATTTAACGCTTTGATAAACGCTCCCATGCAGGGAGACACGCTGTAGACACAGAAAGATGGTATGTGTGTGTGTGTGTGTGTGTGTGTGGGGAGGGAAGGCGGGGGGGGGGGGGGGGGGGGGGGGGAGAGATGGACGCCTCAAACACACACACACGACATTCTTCAACGTCCTTTATGCGTAGGAGTGTAGAATAGAATTGTTGATTTTTTTGTTGTTGTAGCACAGGCCCTAGAGCAGCTGCCAGACATGATAGGAAGAAAGAAAGCATATCCAAGCGTCCCCAACACTGATGTTAGCTAAAGG